>NW_009260836.1:96149-169748 GCF_000687185.1 Egretta garzetta | reverse complement strand
TTCCCTAAGAGTTTGATGTAGTCCGCAGTGACTTGCAGCTATCAAATAAACTGCAGCTACCACAGCCCTGGAAGATTTATGACTTTCACTCTATACTTGACTACAGCTGTTCAGTCCAGAGTTTGAGAGGACTGAGTCTCTGACACTCATTGAGTAGATGAGCTGTATTTGTCAAGCTGACTAATCTCACACAGGATTGATGTGACTCATTCTTCAAAGTACTGTTAGAAAGATGCTGGATGTCAGACGTGAAACAAGTTCTGTCATCACTGGGGATAACTGCTCCAGTGACAGGTACGTAGAAGCAAAATACTCTGAAATACAATAACAACTTAATATATTGGCAGGTACAAGAACAACAAAATTTGCTTTTTCTTTCCCCACACAAACAGAAATGATACATACCAGGATGCTGTCGCAAGTCTCTCTCCTTCACTTACAGGTCAATAAATGAATTTATGTAAAACGATCATGTCTCTTTCTGTTCCACTTGGTCTTTCTGACTTTGTCCAAGGTCAACTTCCCCGTATGGACTCCATATTAATTGCTTCAAGGAATTACTTTCCATATATTCACCAAAAAAAACCCCACCCCAAAACCCCTAGCATCATTGTTGCACAACATTTTTTATAGATACTACTTTTATTTTTCATATTACTTGCCTCATTTCTCTTCGAGCTGCATTGAGACAATTCAAAAGCAGGAGTCTAAACTGACTATGTGCATATGCAATTTTATTTTTCCAACATGTTTTTAAAGGCGTATCAGGATAAGATCTAGAAACTGTATTACAAAATAATCTCACTCTTTTTTTTCCAAATCCCTGGTAGGTTTCAAATATAAACTCTTCTCTAAAAAATTCTGTTTGTTTTTTTTCAATTACAGGTCAGCTTTTTATTTACATACCAGAGAGTTAGAAAAGACAGATGTTTTCAATATTAGTATTACTGCTAACAGTTTTGTTTACTGAGGTAAAAAAAATCAAATATACAATCTAACATAAGGTACTAAAAGCACAGATGGAAAACTTGGATAGAATGCACAAGTCTATGCTATATAGAAGTCCATCTTTGGGCCATGATCACATTTAAATTACACTATCATAAACTTCCATTAATTTATGCTTTTTAACTCTCTTATGTTGTCAGACTGCACATAGACATTGTGGTTTCCATGAGAATACAGAAGAACAGAATAAGGATGTTACTGTTCCAATCAGCCAAACTTCCTGGCACCCTCTCAGCTTTTCATCTACTCTTTCAGTTTCATAAACTTGTTTTTCACACATCATTCCTTATGGAGAAAGAAGATACAGCCACGATATGGATGGAATATGATGAGAGCTTTCCTTCCAATAATAAGCAAAAAAAACAACAAAAAAAGATTTTCTTTCATGGTTTTACATAGGAGTATACTGGCTATCTGCAAAAAGTATGACTTTGGTACCCTCTTATTCATCTCCTGTTTTATCTGCACTTCTTCCTTGTCAGTAAGAACCTGGAAACAGAGACAGCTTTAACAGGAAAAGAGATGCTAGTAATTTTTAAAATATACTGGGAAACATGTTAATTTTAAATTAATGATTAAGACATTCACTTTAGTGAAAGGAGGAAGTTGTCAGACCTGCCTAATTTAGCTTTGGGTTATCTGTTTATTGTGGTATTGTATATAACAAGTGTAGTGCAGCTTTGCACAATAATCTCCAACTGCCTTCAATTTTCAGAACAATAAGGAATTTGACTTCTTTAGACTAATCAAATTTGATCATGTAGTGAACTCCAACACTTGGAAGTTCTTACTTATAGAAGCCTGTCTCCCTTTCATAGTAATTTATGTTGGCGTGAGTCACTGGAAACATTAAGGCAAAAAATTGGGAGTAGAGAGAAAGACTGGGGAAGTTTGGGGAAAATCTTCAGTAGAGAAAGACATGGGAAGTTTATCCCTGATTTAGTAAAAAGTGAACCAACAATCCCCACAGACATGAGAGACATTGCCTTCACAGCAGATACAGGACAAGGCGTAGGATAACAAACACCCCTCCTGGTGAATCACTTTCCTGAGTGTGATGGGTTGTCCCTGGCTGGATGCCACGCACCCACCAAAGCTGCTCTGTCACTCCCCTCCTCAGCTGGACAGGGTAGAGGAAAATATACTGAAAGGCTTGAGATAAGGACAGGGAGAGATCATTCACCAGTTACCGTCATGGGCAAAACAGACTCAACTTGGGGAAATTAGTTTAATTTATTACCAATCCAATCAGAGTAGGAGAGAACAAAATAAAAAGCCCCAAGCCTCTGAATCTTAAAACACCTTCCCCCTACCTCTCCCTTCTTCCTGGGCTCAATTTCACTCCCCATTTTCTCTACCTCCTTTCTACCAACACCACAGGGGATGGGGAATGGGGATTGGGGTCTCTGCTGCTCCTTCCTCCTCAGAGGGAGGACTCCTCACACTCTGCCCCTGCTCCAGCCTGGGGTCCCTCCCACAGCAGACAGTCCTCCACAAACTGCTCCAGCATGAGTCCTTCCAACAGACTGCAGTTCTTCACAAACTGCTCCAGCATGGGGTCCCTTCCATGGGGTGCAGTCCTTCAGGATCATGGGTCCCCCACGGGGTCACCAGCCTGGTCATCAAATCTGCTCCAGCCCGGGCCTCTCTCTCCACAGGTCCTGCCAGAAGCCTGCTCCAGTGTGGGCTTCCCACAAGGTCACAGCCTCCTTCAGGCACCCCCTGCTCTGGTGTGGGGTCCTCCCTGGGCTGCAGGTGGAGATCTGCTCCCCCATGGGCCTCCATGGGCTACACCAGGGACTGCAGGAGAATCTCTGCTCTGGCGCCTCTTCCCCTTCCTTCTTCACTGACCTTGGTGTCTGCAGATTTGTGCCCCTCACATATTCTCATTCCTCTCTCCAGCTACAGTTTCTGTTGCACATCAACTTTTTCTCTTTCTTAAATAATTTAACCCAGAGGGGCTGCCATCATCACTGATTGGCTCAGCCTTGACCAGCGGCAGGTCCATCTTGGAGCCAGATGGCATTGGCTCTGTCAGACACAAGGAAAGCTTCTGGCAGCTTCTCACAGAAGCCACCCCTGTAGTCCCTCCCCACCCCCCCACTAGCAAAACCTCGCCATGCAAACCCAATGCACTGGGCTGCAAGTGCACATTTCTGGCTCATGTCTAGGTCATCCACCAGTACCCCCAGGTCCTTCTCCACAGGGCTGCTCTCAATCCCTCCATCCCCCAGCCTGCATTGATACCGGGGGTTACCCTGACCCAGGTGCAGAACCTTGCACTTGGCCTTATTGAACCACATGGGACCACTACGCAAGCTTGTTCAAGTCCCTCTGGATGGCATCCTGTCCCCCAGGTGTGTCAACCACACCACTCAGCGTGGTGTCATCTGCAAACTTGCTGGGGGTGCACTTGATCCCACCATGTTATTGATGAAGATATAAACCAGTACTGGTTCCAATACGGACTCCTGCAAGGGAATCTCTGCTCTGATGCCTGGAGCACCTCCTGCCTGTCCTTCTGCACTGACCTGGGTGTCTGCAGGGCTGCTCCTCTCACATCCTCTCACTTCTCTTCTCTCTCCTGCTACTGTTCCCCAGCAGGTTTTTTTTTGTCTTTTTAAATATGTTATCCTAGAGGTGCAACCACTGTTGCTGATGGGCTTGGCCTTGGCCAGCAGCAGGGCAGCCTTGGAGCTGGCTGGCATTGGCTCTGTCAGACACAAGGAAAGCTTCTGGCAGCTTCTCACAGAAGCCACCCCTGTAGCCCCCTCTCCACCTACCAAAACCTTACTATGCAAAGCCAACACACTAAGAAAGAGACCAAGGGAAGAAGTGTCTCTGATCCCAACTTCTTTTATTCTCTGTGGTTTTGTAACAGGAATTAAGGGATTTTTCCACCATCTAAAGATGTGTGAAGGAAAGCAAGTGGAGGAAGGCTGGTGACACTAGCAAAATGAGACCAACTTCCCTTTTGGTGGTCAGAAAGCAGTGAAGAAAACAGGACCAGAAAACCCTGTGCTTGTTCACTCTCTGTTCCTAGTCATTGGTACCATCATCTTTTCTACTCTTCTCCTCTTAGGCTGACCTATATGAACTGTATAGCCTCAGTCTGTATAGCCCTGGTGGGAGAAATAGTTGTGTGACACCTGACTGAAATGGAGTCACATGGAAAATAAGAAGCCAGGTTAGTGAGGTCTGGGACTTAAGAAGCAGGGACTGCAGTTCCTCTAGCATAGGAAAGTGCATCCTTTCGACTTTGTTAATCCCTGCAGGAATCCTTCTCACTTAGTACTGGGAATAATTTTGAGTTAACATCAAAGAAACCACATGATGCCTTCCCCCATACCCATTACACATGTTTGATATTGTAAACCTAACACTTCATCCCAGAGTGAAGTGTGCTCATAACAGACAGCAGCTGAGATGAAAGCTGACGTCTGGGACCTAACAAGTTGCCTTCACTGTTGAAATTTAGGAATATTTGTCTTCCTCTGTGTGCCTTCAGAAAAAGAGATTATCTCAGCTGTGAGCAAGGAAGTTCAAACCTGCTAGATAGATTCAACCTAAAATGCCATTGTGTGAGTCTGTCTGCTTAGCTTAGGCACTCGTGGTGAAATTTAAGTGCTTAATGAAGTAAGTGCCCATGCTCCCTCTATAGTCTGTCAATGGAGAGAAGTCACATGGGAAATCCTGTCTGCCACATGTAACAAATAGTCCAGGTGTCTAAACTTGGGGAAAAAAGGATCCCCATGAAGGCTTTCAAAGACACCTCCTGTTCCGTGTTGCCAAAGTAGAGAACTTACTCTGGAAATACTAATCCTAAAACTTAGAAACATGTGAGGCATGGGATCTTTTTGCCTGGTGCAGGCATGCCACCCATTTCATGTAGCCCAGGGCTAAACGAGCAGCTTCCCTCCCCATCCTCCAGTTCCTCTCATCCCTCCAGCATCCCTCTTCCTTTATCTCTCTGCATCTACTCTCTGCCCTGCTGTTTTCTGCTCTTTTGAGTTGCTTGCTCTGCTTCTCATCAGGATCTTCTCCCTGCTGACCCTCTGTTCTCTCTGCTTCTGCTGATGCCCACTTTTGTTGATGCCAAGCTAGAGACAAGCATTAAAGCTACTCTCATCTTCAGTACTTTATAGTACGTGCAGAGCTACCAGCAGGCAGTTTTCTTCACATATCTTCAGAGGCCTGAAGGCCATCAGTCTCCAGCTGACGGATATTCCCTGATGGAAGCACCAACAAATGTAACTTGGTGCTTTCTGGAGACAGTATGCAGAAAAGTTAATGGTTGCTTTTTGTTTTCAATGGTATCCCACCCTTTCCTTAGAAGGAAGAGAATATTTTAGGGCTGGGTTATAGCTGTCCATGTGGCACATGGCATAAGCTTGTATGTGCAGGCTGTATCCTGGTGCCTATCATACAGCACTGAGCTGCAGGCAGGCACTCCAAGCACCCAATGGAACAAATATTGTAATTAATACTTGTTACCTGGTTATGGACAGTGCAGCCCTAGTGGAAAATATAGATATGTGAGAGAGAGTGCATAAAATCAGGTCTCCTAGGTTTGATTCATGCTTAAATACTGCAAAACACTTCATGCTATGGCAATGCAAAGCAGAAGGAAGAGAGAGTAACAGCCTGCCAGGATATACAGAGAAGACTCTCAGACCTCGTCAATCCCAGCGTATAGCACATACTGAAATTATCTCTCTGCTTACCTTTTATTTCCGATATTTTCTATATGGCCAGGAGTCACAGAGTAATCGACTATATTTTGCTTGCACCCTCAGCCAGCCCAGGAAAGAACCAGTTCCACACCTGTC
Source organism: Egretta garzetta (assembly GCF_000687185.1). Lineage (NCBI taxonomy): Eukaryota > Metazoa > Chordata > Aves > Pelecaniformes > Ardeidae > Egretta > Egretta garzetta. The sequence continues at coordinate 163,911 of NW_009260836.1, read as the reverse complement.
ACCTTTGGTCCCAGCACTAGGTAACAATTTATTATTTAGAGCATAAAATGGAGAAATTTCATAAAAGGCAAGCCATTATCCTTTCATACAAGCTGCAGCCCCATGAGGATTCTCCCAAGCTCGGCAAAGAAAGCTTTTCATGATCTCTTCCGAAGTCACACAATAAACCCATAACTATTTTCTGCCAGTTTTTGAGATAATGGTGTGAGGTATGGTTCGAAATGAACACTTTAATGAATAATTTTGCATGAGAAGTATTCCCATTTTACCTATACCAAGACAGGAATGAAAGGGAGGAAAATAAAAATCAGTGCAATATCACAGACTGAGAGAAATATCACTGCCACTGTTAAAAATGAAAAAAATAGCTCAAGATCTAATAAACACAAAATATTAATTATAAATCAAATATGTTATAAAATGAAGAAAAAATTGTGAAGAATCTGTAAAAACTCTCCAATAGCAGTGCTGGAAACTCAGAGATTAAAGTCAGAAACAGATTGAAAACCGGTGACCTGCCTTAGAGACCAAATGAGTACAAAAAGAGGTCAGCCATAGTGAAATTGGAACTTGGGTAATAGGAAGGTGACAGAAACCTGCGAGTTAATTCCTCTCAGAACTTTCAAAGTCTCCTAAATAATTAATGACATTTGAACAATTCATGTATGACATCATGGGTTTAGAACATACATTGTTTTAAGGTATTTCTCTGGATTTTTTTACAGTGGAAAAAAATTATTTTTGTGGAAGAAAAGCATTTCAGCCCATGACACCAAACCCCATACTATAAAGGAGGCCTTCTGTTCCTGTAAGCCGGTGAGCTTTCAGTATTTTAGGAATGCTATGTCTTTTAGTACTCTTGTCTGTATGAATATTTTCTTGCAAACCTGTTTTCCTTTCTTCTGAGGAAGCAGGGGAGAAATAAAAGGATATCAGAGACAGCAGGAGGTACATAAGGATACAGTACTGGGAATGGCAAGTGAATAGATGAACGGAGAAACATCGGGGAGAGAAACATGGGGGGAAAGTAGAGAGAATGGCGAACACAGCAGGGGACTGAGCTTTAAGAAGGGAAGAGCCATAAAAACAAACGAGAAAAGGCACAGTGGAAGAGGAAGGGAAATTATTTAGCTTGGTTGAAGCAGTGCAAAGCAGTCAGAAAGATGTGGGTTTTCTTATTAAGCAGATTTTTCAAGGGACACAAATCCTACTAAGTGGCTCTCTGTCCCCTGTTTTCCAGGTACACCTGTGGGAAGGCAGGAGAAAGCAGGACAGAAGCAAGGAGAGAGCAGGACAGAACTCATGCTCCCCTTTCTGATTTTTGCCTTTCACAGTTGCAAGCTGTAGGCAAAATTATTCAAACCAACCCAGCACCCACTCAAAATTCTGCCCCAGATGAACTTCAGCACCAGCTGCCATAGCATGCAGGAGGAAAGTGTAAAAGCAAAGTTAAAGCCAGTGTCCTCCTTGTTCCAGCTACATCAGCTACTGAGCTTGGGGTCTTCTTCCTGAGTAGATAATAACTGGCTGTGTCATTTACCATATCCCTCCAAGACATATTCTGTTCCTTTACTTCCGATGGCAGAAGCAACTCTTCTGTATTCTCTGATACCTTTAAGAAAAATTAAACCACATCAAGATCATCTACAAAATGAAAGCCAGGATGTCAAAGTAATTTTCATGTATCCTTTTCAGACCAGGCTGATTCTCTGGCATTCTGGTTACCTATAAGAACAGCTATAGCTATGATTATTAACATGTCATATACTGCATGTTGACTATGATGTGATAGCTATGGTGAATGCCAGTATTGTAAGTGGAAAATTCCTGGGTGAAATGCACACCGCAGAGCTCCCATCCATACACATGGATATTTCTAGAGCTCCCATCCACATGCATGAATACTTTAGGCACTCTGGTAGAATTTTCACAGTAGTAAGGGATTATGTTTCAGAGAATCAAAATAATTTCTGCACTGCTACATTAATATAGCACTGTCTCTATACACTGTTCATGACCCTTCTAGCTGCCTACATCGTGTTTTCTCTGCAGATGGCTCAGTCACTGAAAAACCACACTGAATGTCACCGTACCAATCATTTCAACTATAAAAAGTGGACAAAGCAGCTCAAACTCTTTGATACTGTAACTCCAGGGGAGGAAAAGTAAGCCGTAACATCTGTAAGCTTTAGCAGATTTGAGGCACCAATTCTCTTTGATTCAGCTCAAATGTTATGTGGCTAAGCAAGTTCTAGTTTTCTAGTTTCCAGATAATTTTGCCTCTGTCAGCTTTCTGAGTTACGTATTAGTCATATGTTTTCTATATAACAATGTGTGTTAAGGCTCTGAAGGGACCATGCTAATGCATGAGAGCTCTCAGGCGTGAGAATTTGTACAGCTTCTTATTTTGGCTGTACAAGGTACTGAGTTCAGGGATGTTTTCTGAATTCATAAATGGTTGTGATCTTACCATTTAATTTTTGTGCAGACAGCCCATGACACTTCTTACACTCCAACAACAAACTTATTTCTATATTAATTCCAAAAATATATCAATTGTCATCAAAATGATTTTCAAAGTCATGTTCATGTTTTGTGGATACTAAATGAAGAAGGAATTATTACTCGCACAAAAACCAATGATGTAGCAGTAACAATTTTTTGTAGGACTGACCACCACTGGAGAGGCAAAAAGAAACTGCTTTGAAAACCATAAAAATAAAGCCATTTATATGAAAAACTGTCATTTGTCAAGCATAATCTTCTAATTAAATTAGAAGTGGCTGAATTTCCAAATGATATGTGAGTAGCAGGGAAGAATAGAACTATTTTTGCATGTCCAGCACTTGCCATGAGAAGTCTACATAAGACCTGAGCATCACAGGTGGGATCCAGAGCCCATAGGAACAGACTCTGTCTGTTGATTTCAGTAAGTTTTATCAGACTCCTATAATTTTTAAATGATAGTGAAAAAACAAAATCTACCATATCACTGAATGTGTGAAAAATAAGACTGAGTTTTGGTTTGATTTACGAGCCTTGAACTTTCAGTAACGCAAAATTCACATTTACAGATGTTTGTTCACTTTACATAGCACCTCCAGATTGTGGAAACATCACAACATGTTTCCTTTACAGGCTTCCTGGCTAATCATATGCAGAATGCTATTTGTGTGAATATAACTATATTTTCCAAAAAACTATCGGGCTGAGGAGCCAATCCTCTAAAACAACATCATAAGGAGCGATTCTGTGTTCTCTCTTGCTTCATTACACCCATAGGGTTAGCAATAGCATCAGCCTGATTAGCTTGATTCAGCATGATGCCAGGATTTTAGTCCACTCCATGCAGACACAGTCCCACTGTCAGTACTTGTTACAGCCACATAGGGAAACTTGATTCAATAGTTTGTGGTCATATTCGGAAAAGATGTAAACAAACACAACTGCACTAGTTTCATTGGACCCAAGACAACGTACTGAGGGGCTGAGCACTATAAGCTCACAATCTCCAAATGTTCACGCTAAGGCAGCAGCAGACTGAAGGGAACCTAAATGACAGGATAAGACTGAGTTTTTGATCTCAGGTATGGGTTACCTACGGCTTTCAAACCATGCACGGTCATTAGCACGTCAAACGCAGCTACTGTATTGTAGCCGTACTCTTCTCTGGCTAGCAGGAAGAAGAATAAACTGGATCTCTTTTGTGGGCAGAAAATAACCATCAGGAGCTACTTAGACTGATCCTGCAGTCTAGATTATCCTGCAACGCATGGCAATGCTGAGAGAGAACAGTGGGACTCCTTGGGCACCTGATATCTCCCATACGTGCAATGCTCCCTGTAACCTTCCTCTTGGATCTCTGTGAGGTGTGCTATGTGTCCTGCTGATTTTGCCCATATGGACATGAAGACATGTGGGTTGGAGGATCATGAAGACTGTTTCCTCTTCTTCTAGCTCAGATGGGCAAATGTGAAGCTCACTTGTGTCACTGGAAAGGTTCTCACCGACTACAGTGTTTGCTTTGCTGGGGCTATGAGTCAGAATGACACACAGGTGGCGGGGATATACTTATCCCTTGAATGCTTCATGTCTATTTTAAGCAATTATACTTATTTGGTTCAAATGGGTTTAGGATTGTGAGAGAAACTCCCTGATGATCTGCTCATATGTAAGTATAGCCTTAATATATCACAGTTTTCTTGCTGTTGATAACATGCTGTGGATGGAAGAAAGGAAAGGTATAAATTATCCTCTCCCTTTGTTTTGTGCTTTTCCTACTGGAGGCTGTCGGAATGAGACAATTCTACCTAAAATGCTATGCCTCTGTAATGCAATCTGTTATGGGCAGCAAGTTTTAAGGCAATAAGGCAGTATGAGGAGGTGAAGAAAGGCACGTCCAGTAAGGCTTCCTAATGTTAATAGAAGAAATATGTATTCTGTTGAAGGATGAGAAAAAAAAAAATAATCACATTTACACCTATTCCACTCTCCTGACTGATGAGTCTGGGAGCCAAAAAAAGGCAATACTTTTAGAGGGAGTTAATAGTCTGTCTTAGATCAAGTGATTTAGCTGGAGAAAATGAACAAATGACTGTCTTGAAATTCAGGCAGAAAGGCCCAGGGGTATTCAGAACAGTCAAGGCAAGTAAGGAGCCATGGAGTCTCACGACATTCTTCATTGATTTCTATGAGGCGCAGAGCTCAGTAAGGAGTGAATTTTGAGCCTCTACAAATCTTGTAAACTCTGTTTTAGAGACTTGAAAGCAATGGGGGTGGAAAAAAAAAAGTTAGAGGGCCTTTTTTCCTATTCTTTTCCCTAATGTGTGACAAAGATGAATATGTCCTTTCAGCTCACAATATCTTCCTGATTACATGACTTTAGCGACAGTTTTGTTTCCTGTAAATCTCCAGGTACTTTGTGCTGCTCTCTGATTTCCCGAACAAAGGCACTCCTGCAGTTCTTTCTGTTTGTGCTGCCTCCACTAATGAGTTCTCGGAGGTACATTAACCTAAATAGCTTTATAAATGAGAGGTGTTAAAGGAGATCTCTCTCTGTTAGTGCAGAGGGCTTGGGAGGATGCATAAGAAGCCTTCTTCTCCTCTATTCTCTCTCTTCTTCTTGCATGGAATTTGCAATACTAACACTTTTCCAGTGAAAAGGGAGCTATCATTCCAATTAGGTGCCACACCTACACTTGATCCGACAGTGTCATCTTTCCTTGCTGAGAACCACAGCACTCCAAAGTATCATATATACCCATAAGAATAAAAGTCTCTTAGCTCATTCCTGTTTTCCTCCACCAGTTCATTGGTGTTGGGGGAAGCCAGCTACTCGAACAATAAAAGTATACAGAACTGAGCATCGTAAAAGTTACAAGCAGGCACCTCAGCATGAAGAAGGAATCAGATTTCTCATGTTGTTGCTTTTCATTAGTAGTTGTTTAGTCCCAAGAAGAAAAAAGACCCCTGCTTCATGTGCAAGCTGCCATGCTAAAGGCAAGAGAAACCATTCAACCAGGACTTGTGGTGCAGTCAGTACACTGGGAGTTCTACTCCTCATTAATATCTGGATACTACAAAGCAAGGAAGTGAGAGAGACAAGGCAAGGCAGGGATGCAGCTAGGTGGTGAGAGACGGCAGCTTTCTCCTTGTGGAAGGATGCTGCTGTATTATTTTGCCTCCTTTAACTGGTGGCAGATAACATGAGGGGGAGAATGCAGCTGTTTGCAGTGTGCCTAGCAATCACCCATCATCTTTTTATGGTGGCAATTGAGAGGGGAAACAAAAATAGTTAAAATACTTCAAATGGCACCATCAGATAAGGCTTGATATTAAAGCTACTGCAGGTGTGGGACTTTTTTGTTCAGCCCTTTTCTCAATGAAGAAAATCCTTGGCCAACTGCTGGAAAACAATTAGTGCTGTGGGATGACATTTTGTGTTCATTTTGTTCAGTAGCAATGATTTGTAAATTACTGTGACTCTACACATAAGGCCTCCTGTTACAAAATACCACCCCAATCCTTCTTCCATTGTGGCTGATAAAAAATTTCTTATTGGTTTTAATAGGAACTGTATAAAGCCCTGTGATTGTAGTGGGGAGTCAGGAATAATTTATGCCACCTACTGATGAACCAATAGTCTCTGGTGTTTTTTCTTTGTGTTTGTAATAAGGGAACACAGAAGACTTTCTATTTAAGATAATTTGACTGTAAGACTGCTGACTGAGATTAAGCTGTGTGGAGTGTTTTGTGGTGTTCTTATTTGATACTGGATAATAGTAATAATAGGACTGACTTGTAATTTCTGCACTCATTAAGGTCTTTGAAGAAGGATGGAAAATGAGCTACATATTTATGACTTCCTTGAGCAAGCTTATTAAAAATGTTTATCAATAATGTTGAACTTTGAAGAAGAATTCTGACAGGTTATTTAAGAGAACATTTATAGTTTTCATTAAAATTACTTTACTTCAATTGTCTGAAGTTCTATAGTTATTCCATGAAGACTTTGAATTCAGCACATAGCCTACCTTCTTTAAAAAAAAAAAAAAACTCAACAAACAAAAAACCTCAGAAAAAATAAACAACCTAATCCGATAGGTTCCCATGTGGCCTTCCTCCCTGACCAAAAAAAATCTTAATAAAAGTTAGCCTATCTCAGTGTATAACAGTTCAGCAAGGATGAGAAATGGTAGGGAAGCACATAAGTCACTGGCCAAGAGTATTGAGAGGGGAGACAGAAATGTATGAACAATCCAAGGGCTGGAGCCACCCCTCCTATGAGGACAGGCTTAGAGAGTTGTAGTTGTTCAGTCTGGCAAAGAGAAGGCTCCAGGGAGACCTTGTTGCAGCCTTTCAATACTTAAAGGAGGCTTATAAGAAAGATGGGAACAGACTCTTTAGCAGGGCCTGTTGCAATAAGACAAGGGGTAATGGTTTTAAACTAAAAGAAGATAGATTCAGATTAGATATAAGGAAGATAATTTTTATGGTGAGGGTGGTGAAACACTGGAACGGGTTGCCCAGAGAGGTGGTAGATGCCCCATCCCTGGAAACATTCAAGGCCAGGTTGGACGGGGCTCTGAGCAACCTGATCTAGTTGGAGACATCCCTGCTCACTGCAGGGGGGTTTGCACTAGATGACCTTTAAAGGTCCCTTCCAACCCAAACTATCCTATGATTCTATGATTCTGTGATTAATACATGGTTCCTGTTCGTGGGCATTCCCTGGTTATATGTTATCTGTATCTTGCCTTGTATTCACATCTGTTTCTGCTTCTTGAAAATCTGCCAAGGTACTCTGTGCATACCTCATATTTTTAAGGAGGGCAACTTTGAGCATTGTAGGATCACAAGAGCATACAGACCCAACAGGCTTGGACTGGCAGTCCCTCTTCCCCATCTGACCTGTGAGAGTGAGAGCAGCACTTGCTGTCTAAGGGGAGCACAAGAGCGTGCCTGTTCTCTGCAGTCTCTCCCTTCATACCTTGCCAGTACATGCAATTGTTGGATTAAGGATGTTAAAAGGTACATCCCTGACTATCCCCTATAGTCACTGTCTATGGAAGTGTTTCCCATGAATTTGCCCAACCTCTTTTTGAATCTGCTGTTATCCGCCTCCACAGCTTCCATGAAAACAAATTTCAGATCACCATTCACTTTGTAAAGAAGCGTTTTGTATCTACCTCTGTTTTGAACTGATCTTTCTACTTTCGGCAATCGCTCCTTACTTTCAGTATTGCAAGATTTGGCAAATAAGATTCTGCATTCAGCTTATTCTTTCATGACTTTTCAAACATCTCAGTCACACTTCCTTAGGCTTCTCCCCTTTGAATTGGAGTCTCAGCCTTTTTAGCCTGTCCTCACAAGGCATCTGTTCTGCCATCCTACCCATTTTAGCTGTCCTCACCATTTCCCTTTCTAAACTCAGTTATGTCTTTCTTGAACACGGAGATTTCCAGTTTTCTATTTATCCAGCCTGAACTTTGAAGACAGTGATCTTTAAATAGAACTTACGCCATTTTTTTCTGAATGAAGATTTTTCAGTCCCTTGCAGAACCACGCTTCCACTGATAAATTTGCACCAAGGATGGTCCAAATAACAAGGATAACAGAAAGGAGGGCTGAAGAATAAAGAGAAGAATCTGAGAAGAAATGTTAACCTTTGCTATGCTTTTCATGCTTGGTTTTCAAGTTGGGCTCACAAGATGGTTCAAATCATCCTGCCCATCTGTTACTTAGTGGGGGAAAAAAGTGGCAAAATGTTTGGAAACATTTTCAATCTTTTAGTCAGTGCAAGAGAGTCAAAAGTCAAAACTTCTTAATTTTTGCATTTTGCAGGGAGATTTTTGCCACATAGACCTGCACACAGTCTCTGGCTGCAAATGTCTGTGTTTGTCATTAACAGTAACTGATCTTATACAGTACTGTAATCAAATGAGATGCAGCTATGAGATTGAGCTGTATTTAGGAAAGTTTACATGTATGCATTTTTCTAGACAGTCTTCTTGAAACATTCACCTTCCCTTTTCCAGAAACATCATGTTATATCTCTGAGTAGCCCTTAGGCCACTTTTAGCTGTACAGTTTTGCATCAGTAATTGGCAAACAGAGCATGGGAATCCAAATAAAATTAAAACCTCACAAGTGAGTGCGTTAGGAACATGAGGGTCCCCAGTTGTTTGTGGGAAATAAAAAGTGAGTTGTAAAAAACTCTGCAGAAGAGGAAGCTGTTTCTCCCTGTTGCCAATTGACCAATATTGAGCTCAATTACTTGTGGATGAACTGGTCTGTAACACTCAGAAACACTTTTAATGTTGTTTTAAAACCATTAAGTGGGAATTAATTTAGTATACAACTTGGCAGTAGTTAATCCAGTGATTAATTACTGGGTTACATTTATTTCATATTAACATTTTTTTTTTCTTTCTTCAATTTCCAACTATTTTCTGTCATCTTCCAGAGATGGGTAAGCCAGTTTGGACAAAACAGAAATTGCTGTCGAGTTCAACTTCAACTTTACAGTTCTCCAAGGAGAACCAGAGTCCTTTGAGACTGACAAAAGGTTTAGGAAATGTTATAATAATACTTATTTTTCACTCTGTGTACACTTTGTTGTTCTGATATTTGGACATTGGTCTAAAAATAATAGTGCCGAAATATGTCCTGGCAAAAAATACTCATCAGTTCTACTTGCTTCACTTATTCCATAGTGGACTGTGATCAGCAAAACTGATGATAGCATGTTTTATTAAAATGGTATTCAGATTAAAAAGCCTTTTTTTTTGTGTGAAGATATCCCTTTTTAAAAGTCTCTATTCAGCTGAAAAATTATTTGAACTTTTTATACATAGGATGCACTAGTGATGGAAGCCACTGTGATACAGTTGTGGCCACCTGATCTTATACTTGGCTTGAAGAAATCTACTTAGTGATTAAAATAAAATAAAATTCTGGAATACATTTTCCTCTAAGCTCTAGCTCTTTTTATTTGGCTACTATGAAATTTGCCCTCCAAAATAATTCATGGAGTTGGTATGTGTGTGCCTGAGTAACTGTGCATGTGTCTTGGAAAGCAGCCACTCGCAGAAAAAGGAACATATTAGACAATACACGTTGATTTGTGGTCAGTTATAAGCTTTTTAAGAAAGCCAATGAAAAATTTTTATGGAAACGTGACTGAGAACCTGCTCACTGTCTTTACAGTCACTAGTGAATCACTATGCCTGAATGCAGCATGCTGCACTGGAAAAAAATATTTCTGTAATTCAGTGTCTTTAATTGCCTGATCCTTCTAATCTCACATGAACTTTAGGCTTGCTATGCCACAGTTCTGTTTAGGGTCATATTGCCATAACTGCACCAGTTACTGACCAGTTATTCAGGTTTTCCAGCATAGGAAAGGAAAGCAAAAGTTAGCCCAAGTTGTGAAAGATGCATTTCAACCACCACCGTGAAAATGACACTGAACGGTGTGCATCCCTCTGGGCCCTTCGCCAGGTGAAGGAAATGGCTGTGATGCTGCACTTCGTGCATCCACAAGGATTGGTGCTGTGCCAGGTAGCCCTCTAAATCAAAACAAAAATAAACCCCCAAATTTCTTTTCAACAAAATGCTTTAACTGAAAGGGTGCCACACAGCTAGTATTAGCAAGCAGGCTTCTGCATCGTTCTTATCAACATCTCGTCAGAAAGATCGTCTGAGGAATACCAGTGGAGCACAGCCTGGAGGCCTTCACTCTTGCTGTCTGTTGTCTTCAAGACTAATAAAGACAAAACTCTTGAGTGCTCCAAGTCAGCCTGTGGAACCTTGTGTGATTTCTTCTGGAATTAACAATGCTACTATTGATTAAAGAGGGTTAATATTCCGTTCTCCAGTGTGTTGTCTTTTAGTGAAAGACCCTTCAAGATCTTTGTGCTGAATAAGCCAGTTACACGATAAGGGTCTGTTTCTATGAATTATTTAGTGAAAAAGTTCCTTTTTGACTCAGAAGGAGGAAGCACAGAAAATATGTCATCAGCTAAATTACAAGTATTTTAGAAAAAACTAACAGATCATGTAATGTTAGCCAAAGCAGCTCTCAAACTCCAGCTACACTTTTGGAGCAAGAACTAACTAGATCCAGCTTTCTAAGACACAGGTGTCTGTAACCTCTTTTGTAACCAAATTAAAATTTCACGATGTGTGTGAAATTACCTCATGCCACCAGAATACCTATAAAACAAAAATAATATAAAGCAAACCTCCCAGTGAATCTCATTTGGCAAAGTAGTTACTGGGTTTTGCGTCACTGTCAGAGATTTTTACAAGTGATGGAAAGCCGTAAAACCCTGTGGCTTAGAAAAGCAAATATAAACCTACAAAGATCATCAAGGAACATAATCATTATATGTTTTATGTTATAAGTTGTTTTGTGAGATTTTTCAGAAGGGCAGAGCAGAGCAGTGCAGGATGGGGAAGATCTTCAGGTGTTTGACAAGTTCTCACACTTTTTGTCCTATGTTCTTGGTACTTCCTTTTGTAAATAAATACATAAATGAAACAGGAAAACTAATGCCTCATTCCTACCTCCAGACTAGGCATTAAAATCATATTTTGCTCATCTTCTCACAGGCTGTCGGATTATTTTAAACACGATGGAATAGGTTAAAAAATGCTTTAGTGACTAGTGCAGTGTCGGGCAGCTAGGAAGCTGAAAAGCTGTGTCCTACTATGTGTTTCAATCAAAATTTATTTATGTTAAATAAACAGCATCCAATAGAGTCCACTTCAGGATAGTGGGTTGGTGTCTTTAAGAATGATACATGGGTTTAAATATTCTGTTGTAAAAGGTGGAAGTGAACTTGATTCCTCTAAGTCCTGTGCAAGCGCATTATTCACATTCACCTCCTGAATAATAGGAGTCTAGTATGTTATCTGGTTTTAGTAAAGTCACAGTTCTAAATAGAAATACATTTGTATTTTTCCAGTCAGGACCTATTTGTAAAATACGTATTTTCAGGACTGACACACATTTTTTGGCAGATTTAGTATTTGTGCTTCAGAACATGTGTGGCTGCAATTAGAATTATGGTGGAAGTGTAAGGCATTACTCTAGCCACAGCTGTTGAAATGATTGTAAATTATGAAACCATGTACATAGTTACTACAAAAATTCCAGGCATGCATTTAAGTCTTCTGCTTTGCTGAATATGGACATAACACCAGAATTTTATGTACCAAGCTGAAAAAATTGATCATAAATGTCCAAAATTAATTTTAAAAATCCCCTAACATATAGATTCAGTATGAAATGTATGAAAGTATGAAAGAAATGTAAAATGGAGTAATAAACATTATGAATGTTTAAATATGGAGTTATAGTTCTCTGTAACTAGTAAAGAATAAGGGAAGATTTATTTCCATGCTTATGCTTTTATAAATCTAAAAATTATTACTTTGCTGCCAATTTCTTACATGTTTCTTCTAGCTAGATCTCTTCATTCAAAATGTGATTTAAGTATTTCTGAAAATACTGACATATTGACTCCAGGTAAGTCACGTTTTTCTTTTTTTTCAGTCTGAAAAGTTAACATTGGAAGCGTAATACACTTGCAAAACTCTGGTCAGGTGGCTGAGATTCAATACTGTATTTATTTTTGGTGAACAATCTGTTTTAACTTTAGTAGAATAAAAGCATGAATTTATGCATTATGAATATGTGTGTGACAGTTTAATCAGGAGTTGTCTTGAAACATTGAGTTAATGAACTGAGTTTACTTCACCATGCTTTAGGTAAAATTCCCTTTCTTCTCAAAATTAAGGTCATGAATCTACACATATGAGGACTTAGTAAAAAGATAATCACCACATTGCTTTGCAGCTAAACAAATTATGTTCGTCAGGTGGCAGTAGGTGGCATTATTCCACTTAACTGGCAAGTAAATCCTCACAGTTGGGAGAAGACGTCCTGTGAGTTTTATGTTAAGTTACTCTCTGACTGAGACCATAGCCCTTCAGAAAGGTGCTTTGCAAAGAGGACAGTTTCCTCCCTTCTTTAACATTTGAATAAATACTCACAACTAAGAGTTTCCCTGCCTACCAAGTGTTGTGTAATGACATTATTCTTGGGACGGAGATTGGCTTCCTGTTGTTTGCAGTCACCTTTGTTTTACAGCTTCTGTGATGTGTGTGTGTGTTGACAAAATAAGCCAAGTTTCAAGTCTGTTCACTTCATGTCCTTGATATCTCCTCCAATGGAAAATTCATGTATAAGTGTCTGGAACTCTACTGCTGAGCAATGAGATAGGACCACCCTAAGAAGGAACTTCTGATGTTGAGAGAAGAGTATGCAGCATACAGGGAAAGCTAATACAATTAAATTTGTACCATCAAAGTCAGTTGGAACAGATTAAGTGTGTGACTGATTATACCTTTCTAGGGGAAATCTTCAAATTTATCTGGAAGCATATGTTTAACACCATTTTTGTTTTTCATCTAGCTAAATAAAAAGGTATCCTCCACAGATTATCCTTTGGTGCTGTTTCCATAAGTATTAAAATATCTTTGCAGGAAGCATATTTTAAGAATTTGTAGACCGCTTTGGAAATATATTTCAATAAGCTGTTGTCAGAGCTGCAAAATCTGTCAGTGTGAAACTTATAAACTGCAACCCATCACAACCTAATGTATATCTGCATCCTACACAGTCATAGTTATTCAGTAGCTTGCACTCAAAGCAGGAAAAAAAATGATGATGGAGATTAAGAATGCATAAAATCTATGGAAACTGATTAAACAATTACTCATGGGAATGGACTAAATATATAGCTATCTATTCACTGTAAAGTCAAAGGGAAATATATATCTAGTGGAAAAATCTTTAACCTCCAAACATCTGCTGGAGGAAAGAGATTTCAATAACAGTCATTTTAATAAAACTCTTATTAGTATTCCAAAACATAATGAGCTAGATGAGTTCAGGATTAATTGCTATGAATGCCTGGGAAAGTGGAAGTATTTTCAATTACCTACATTTCCAGTATTAACTGGGAACTGAATAAGGAACGTAGGTGAGACCACCACTACCATTAACTGTCAAATGCTCCCATTTACCTTGAGCTCTGCAGAGCAGTACCAACAATTTGTCCATCAAGAGTTTGGGACCTGGACTTGCTGTCAATATTGTCCCATTTGCTACTGAATAAAGGCAGATTTCTGACTCTGAGGACAAATGGCATAGCACAATCACAGTTTAAACTTTCTCTACTTCCAAAAAGGAGCTTTCTCCATGCTTTTATTAGGATCATTCCTGGGCTTATTCTATACCTCAGATCATTCCTAGACATTCTCCAGCTGGCACAGGCCAAACCATACTGAATTTGCTGAAAGTTAAACAATATAGATAAATGTGTGCCAGGATTCCAATCTATCCTGGACCTACTTAGTTTACTGGTGTAGACGCACACATTGAGCTGGTTTGGAGGAAGGAGTGACAGACATTCCAAATTCTGACCTTGTTTACATAATTCTCAATAAATCAATTGAAGTTGCAAAGAAATCTTTAGAGTCACACAAACACTAGCAAGACCAGAAGCCATCTCATAGTGCTGGTTTCAAAGACTTAGTCTGAAAGTCCTAATAGACCCTTAGATATAAGCTAGAGATCCAAGCAGCTCCATGGTGATAGCCAAGGAAGGAGAAGGACTTTATTAAGGCCCAAGTCATCTCACATTAAGGTAGCTAGCAGAAAAGGGACACATGAATAACACGCTAGATAAGCCCACTTCTGCCCACTTTATGTACAGCAAGTCAAGGCAAATAACTTAAACATATCCTCCATGAAATGAATCTCTTTGTAAGAATTTCTTTGCATATTTAGTCTAGAGTCATTAAAGAAATAGAATTTTGTTCTTATGACATAGTATCTGCAATAAGGTAGACAACTGTTCTGACCTTCATCTGCTGACTCCTGAAGCTATCATCCAGCTACCAAACTCTGATTATCAGCTATTGTTACTGACTGTTAGGTTGTACGCAAGCCTTTCTTGTTTGTTTGTTCAGTTTTGGTTTTGTGAGCAATTTTTAGCACAGTTAATTTTCACTCTCTAAACAATTCCAGCTTTCTAGGAAAGGGACAATCTAAATTTCTCTGAAATCAGTAGGTGCTTTCCATTGACCATGCAAAACTATAACTCAGGTCAAAAAAATGTAAGGGCAAAGCTTAAGTAACAGCGCAGTAATAAAAATGTCATTAGATCAAAAACAACTAACAAAGAATAATAATCTTGAAATAAATGAGACGTAATCATACAGAACTATATGGCCTGCCTCCACTGATAGCACACTTTCATCATCTGTGGGGAAAAAAAAGAAGAAATTATTCAACACTGTTATTCTGAAATCTTGATATAGCTGCATTATGCATGGAGAAAAGGAAAGTCCTGTTCTCCCTGAATGGACTTTGGTGCCTGTCCAAGGCAATGCTTTAAGCTACATTGGCAAAAGAGGTCCTTGGTCACTACAAGCTGTCTTAATGAGAAATGAGGGGTGACAAATTCAGAGGAAAGACCATGGGCATAAATCTCTGTCAGAAAGCTTTTTGAATGTGCATAAGGACTAGAGATAGGTGGCACAGACTGCATAGCAGCTAGATACTCGCATTCACCATGTTGGCATATTCATGAAAAAAAAAAAAAAGTACCGGCTTTTGTACCCAAAAGATTAATCTCAGAATAACAACCACTGAAAGGAATTTAGATAGCACAAGTCTGGGACTCTGTTTAGTGTCAGGGGTGGCCCACTGCAGTTACACATTTGGATACCGTACTTCCAAGTTTTGCCTATCCTTAGCAGATACTAATTTCGTGATGCTTTACCAGAGTGACGGTTACTGCTCCCTAGGGAAAATGTATCAGTGATTTACTGTTTTTCCTTTCAAAGACAGTGAAACTGAAGGACCATGGGGAAATATGCACTATATTTCCTTGAAAAATATTTATATTTTACTAGTTGAAGCTTACTGCTAGAAAGATCATTTCCTGACAAAGTCTCATTCCAGATTTGTCAGAATAATGACTGAAACTGAAAAACTGAAGGCATTTACTTGCTTTGGTATCTGAGTTACAGGGAACGGTGAGTCCTAAGTGGTAATGGGAAAGCAATGAATTCCCATAGCTTCAGGTGTAATGCTATGTAATGTTTCAAGACAAAAAGACCAAATTGGACAGCAATATTTTGCTAACACTTCCTTAGGTAGCAGTATATACTTTGACATAATGATGTGCGGCTTTTTCAGGGTCGAATGTGAAGTTTTGTCTCACGTGCTTTCCAGAAGGAAAGACCAGGACAGTCTGAGGAGGAAGTTTGTAGTGTGGATACCACCAAGCATCTCTGGGGAGAGCTGGTCCCAGCAAGGTGGGAGAGCAACACATGGTGATGAGTGGTCTAGGGATGGGGATCACTCCCTACATATATATGTCTAGCAATTTAGATGTAGCTAATACGGTGTCAGCTGGGGACCAGTATGGCTGGAGTAACAGAAGCATGTTATGCATACTGGCAGAAATGGTTCCTGCAAAAATAGTCATAGCTTCATCTTTCTCTTTCGTCTTACCCCCTCTTTCTGCTGTTACTTAGTGGGTAGGCATCCATTCACGAAACAGATATGAAGCTTCAGCTCCCTGCTCAACACGAAGGGGTTTTTGAATCCACATCTGCTGCATGCTAAGGGGGTCCAGTCAGGTCTCCAAAGGCTGGCATGCAGCTGGTAACAGTGATGCTGCCATGCATGGGATGAGCAGGAGAGACAGCAGGAGGGTGTGAGGGCTGCACAACTGGGCTGAGGCAGTCAACTGGCATGGACTGAAATGATGAACTCAGCCCTTTAGCTAGGACTGCTTCCACCTTCTTGATTAAGTTAATTGGAAGTGTTGAAAAACGCATCTTTTGGCATCTTGGTGTTACTTCCAGATGTGATGGTGGGGATGGGTAAGAGCTTTGAAGTGTCTCGGACTGTTGTCTTCTAGTTGACAATATCCTGGCTTTCAGGTTGTCTTGACAGCAGAAGTATGGTCAATGGCATTTATTAAAACAGTTTAGGATCTCCTGCAAATACACAGTCCAACTCGTAACATTCACTGAAGACCCTATGAGTTCTCTCAGATATTCTCTTTTTAATCATCTTGATTTTTCATAATCAGCTCAGAGAAATATTTTCCTTCTACAATGGTGCAGTGAGTCATGGTGGTGCAACTCACTTAAATGTGTTCAGATAGACACTCGTGCATTCAATTCATTATGGAACCAAGACTAGACTAGATGAGATGGATTTTCTGATCAATGTGAAAATGCTAGTTTATTTACAACAACAAAAAAAGAGTTTGTGGATGTAAACCATTTTCAGAAAAAAAAGAGCTCATCTTAATTTGTTCCAGATTTCAATGCCTTTAGTGTTTTTTCATAACGGGCAAAACTCTTTGAATGAGATGTCACCCTACAAAGAATGACAGAAAAAAACCCAAGCAAACAAACAAACAAATCTCAAACAAAAAAACCCCACCAATTTTCTTAGAACTTGGCTTCTGGAGTTGGTTTTCACTAAAGATGGCACCAGAAGACTCAGAGCCTGGTTGTCTGCATCCTTGGCATAATGCACAACAAATTGCATGCTGGAAACATGCTTCTGACATGCATGCTTCTGACTGCTGATTCTTATTGTTCTTTACAGTCTCTGCTAAGGAATTGCTAAACCTTGTGGGGATTTCCCCAGGTTTCCCCTCATCTTCCCCTAGTGTATTTTCTCCTGTTGCAAAGCTGTAAACGTGGGAAATTACTACCAGATTCAATGGACAACATCGTGTCTCCTATGCCGATTATCTCCCATCCTGTAAACGGTCCTGATTTATGTATTTGCTAAAGAGAAAGGAGGGATAATCTCACAGAAAGTTGTTGAAGGATAATCTTACAGAAAGTTAAGAAGGATTAATGTTATCTTACTAAAATAAAACTAGTTTCATGTACAGAAGGATATATTTTGCCAAAGGAAAGAATAGATAAAATTAAATCCTATGCAATACCTCTAACTAGCTCTCTGTAAATATATTTGAAAAGAATAGTATTTGACTACTGTGTTTAACCTGTAATGTAAGCTGGAGCCACCAGGTTCCTATCTTAGGCTTTCCTTTTGTCTATAACCCAGTTTTTATGAGATATTCTTTTGGTGTCATTATACTTTATCACATCTAAATGTACACTGGTAAGGACATTAATCCACAGATTACTGCCACAATAGAATGACAGCTCTGAAATGTGTACTTGGTTATTCAGAAAACTTTTATCTCTAGAGCCGTGTTCTATTAAAGGACAATATATTGCAAAATCCTGTAGAATGCTTTCCTGCATGCACATATTGCTGCATGCTAAAATCCTTACCAAAAAATACTCCAAACCAACCTGTTTACCATTTGTTCTGCTACAGTTTTCAATAATTAGGGGATCAATTAATTAAAAGATCAAAAGCACTAAATAGTAGGTCAATTATGAATTTCCTTTTAAAACATATTTTATATGCTTCTATTTATAAACATAAAATAGCTGTTCATATTGAAGCAATCTTTGGGCTTCAAAAGAACAGACGCATCTGAAGCCAAAGTTACCTTTTTTTTTCTTCTTCATTTTTTGCCATGCATAATTCTTAAATGAACACCAGGCTTCATGCTGTAGTAAATTAGAAGCCTGTGTGTGTAAGGAACATGTAATTGCTGCACATTTCAAAGGAAAGCTCCAAGTCTTGCTTGATAAAATCCTGATAGTGCAAAGTGGCTGAAGAATACATGAACCTGCAAAGGAGGAAAAGTGTTTAAAAGCCATTTCTGATGTGCACGGACACATTCCTAGTGATATTTCTCCTTACAACCAAAGACTTTTTGTGACATGGCAAAATTGCGTTGTAAATTTTCACACCGTCACGGCACGTCACCGTTCACACATCATCCTGCCATTCCCAGTTACATTTCCCCCAGCTGCAAATGTCCTGTTCTCCTCCTGATACCACACAGCTTATCTCCCCCAGGCCCTATTTTTGACAACCGGCGTCCCTCCCCCATTTGCCCAGTTCCCACAAACCAAGACGCCAAGCTCTTTGCACCTCCTCCACAGACCAGAAAAGACATTCTCTCCCTCCCTGCTGTTTCACATTCTGCCTTCCCTGCCATGGTTGCCTTTCAACATGGAAATGCAAATAGCGAGACTGGTTGAATTTCTGCCTTCCTGCAGGATTTAAGTGGTACGCGGTACCACAGGGTGGGGCTGGGAGCTTTTGCTTTAAATAATTTTATCCTTGGAATTTTGCTGCACTGATGAAGGAGAAGCTCCATGATTCTTATTACAGCTGGGATATTGCTGCCTAGAACAAGCTGTCCCTGTGTCCCAGGCATCGATACTGTTATTTGGACAGTTGGTCAATGGGCGGGATTTCATAGCATCATAGAATCGTTTAGGTTGGAAAAGACCTTTAAGATCATCAAGTCCAACCGTTAACCTAACCCTGCCATCCCACCACTAAACCATGTCCCTGGATGCATTTTGCTCATACCTGTGCTATAAAATCATGTTCGTTATCTGATGGTTTGCGACTCATCTTGTGGCTTTCTGTGACCGTTTTGACTTTTATATAGTTCTGAATCCTCTCTAAATATTTTGTGTCATTTACCAAGCTAGCAAAAAACTATTTTATTTCACTCATATTCCCTCATGTAATTAGTTTTTCCTTTCAGCAGCTTTCTGTTCTGTCTCAGTTTCTCTTTGTTCCTCATACTTACTGTTATATATACTGAGAAAATGAAGAAGGAAATTAGCACTCTGGGGATAAGTAAATCATGTTTTTCTGTTACATTTCTTCTTTCTATCCCCCCCCCCAAAAGAGTTTTTTCAGGGAAGTCTGTATCAAAAATGTAATTTATTATTGGAATTCACTTTGTTTCATTATCCCTGGCAGAAAATTTGAAATTTAAAAGATTTAAAATATCATAACTTAAATGCTACTTTTTTCCCAAGGATATTGTTTTATGGGAAAACTTGTAAAAGAATACCCATTTAAGAGGAGTTTTTTCCTTCTGTTGAAATGCTACTGTAGTGATGTTGCCTACAAATACCATTCCATGAAGTTATCAACAGATGAATGCCTAGATCCAGCAAAGCATTTGGTTGTACAGCTACACCTTCTCAAAGCCAAATGTTAAACGTGACCACAAATGTTTTCTGAATTAAGGCCATGATGAGGAATACATAGTTAAAATGCACTGAGAAGAGGTTTCTATAGAACCTCTCTTATTTATGGGGTTTTTTTGAGAATCTGAAAGATTATTTTTATATCTTTGGATTGTCACTAAGGACAAAGGCGCTACATCCATACAGGTAAACTGGGTGTTACCAGGGAGCACTACTGGTCATTGGATTATGTTATACATAGTACTAAATGTGAATGGTTTAGATCTGAGCCAGCCATCATTCTCCCATACAATTCCTGGGCATATCTTGGAATATATGGACTATTGCATTATTTTCAATTAATTTTGAATGTGACCCATTTCAGAATGTAAACGTGTTTGATACTATGAATATGGGCTGACCCACGTCGTTGCACTCAATGGCAGAGAATTGTCCCAGATCTGGTTAACATATAGCATGGAAGCCCTACCCTTGGCTTGAGAAGTGTTTGGATCTAATCATCATTTTCAGAGATGGAAATTAATTCTAGCCAACTTAATTCTATCAGTAATGAGAAATCTTTTTTTCTGTAACTTAACTTTGCATAATCAGTCTCTGAATACTTCTTCAGATTTCACATGGTTATTACCCAATCACAAATTCAGCCCTACTTGCAGATATTTTTGTATAAATGCTTTTAGTTTTAGTGTGTTTTTTTCCCCAGAAATATGCCAGCAAAGAAACACCTGTATGTATGCATATTTATATATAACCATGTCTTGTTTTTTCTGCTTGCCCATTTTTTGCAAAATTATGGATCACACTGATCCTTCTTTTAGAGCTGCAGTGCACAAGTAATGTCTTTAACCAAGTGCATTAGGACCTTGCATTTCTTATGGGACTTTTAGTGTTATCAAGAGCTTCTAGCCAGGCATCAGCCATGAATGTATTCCTACACTAAGTAAGCCAAGCTACAGAAAAGCTTTACCAAGATCCACGTTCACAGCAAACCAGCAGGTTGTTCATAATCCCCTCGGCCCACCCAACTGAAAGCATTGCTACATTTGGGCAGTGGTGAAAGCCAGGCAGTTAAAAAGCATGGGGAAGCAGCAGCAGGAAGGAGACTACATATTTCATCGACTATTGTCAGTTAAGCTTACTGTGAACAAATACCATGCCTCCTTTCATTTCATCACAGTGTCCTAGCTGCCATCCCCCTGTCCCTCTGCATTTTCCCCCTGGCAGAGCTAGTACTTATTTCTGATTAGCTGTTCTCTCTACATGCCAAGGACCCTCCTATGATTAACTCTGGGTGCTATGTCATCCCCACCTTCCCTCATACCTCCTTTTTTCTCTGGACTGAAATCCTGCTCAGGTCCCCAAGTTCCTCCTCCCCAGTGGCAGGGGCATCTGTCATGGGCTCTGCCATTCTCCTTGTTCCATTAAGACCGGACTAGACCAGTCTTTCAACTCAACCCTGCAATACCAGATGTCTTATTTGCTGGCTCATCTTACCCCAGTACTTTCCTCCCTAGTAGCAACACTCCTTACTCTCTTATCAGACCAGGGGCCATGAATATTGCCTTGTCTCATTCCCTGTTCCTCCTATCCTGCATTCATCCTCTCCCCTCCTTACTATCCTGGGGGCAACTCCAGTCTTTCCTTCCCCAGCTCATTTCCTCTTCCTATTCCATAACATTATAATTTGTCTGAAAAATACATTATCAACATTATTTTGTTCTATCAAGAGAGTGCCAGGAGGTACTTCGTATATCAGGATGGCCTTATCAAGTGTGCAATGACTGATGTTTGGAGCTACAGACAGTCACAGAAGTGCTTTAACCTGGGGTTGTGCTAAACAGATGGCAAGGAATGCACTCACAGCCCCTTTTCCATCTTTCTTTTTAAATGTCCCCAGACAATAGTTTTCTGCCCATAAATTATTAGAACAGACCCTAAAAATATGGATGTGATTGAATACCATCTTCAAAACTACTATCTCATGGGTAAAGAAGTGGGCAAACTGACAGATGTGGGTTGGTTTTTTTTAAATGACTGAAAACTCCTAAGGTGGTGCTAGTAGGGCTATCCTACAAGTATTTTCAGCTTTTCTGAAATTTTTTTTCATAGTGCATGGTATAGCCATGCACTTTGAAGATATAACTAAATTGATTTCTTTCCCACTGGTTTTCCTTCCTTTGGAGCTATACGACCCAAGGTTTGTAACTGAGAAGAGTTCAACTATTCGCCATAGAAAAGTGGTTTTAGAATTAGCTGAACTACATACTGTCTGTGACAAAAGTCTTCTTGTCAGAATACAATATATAGCAGGAAAAGAAGTTACCAAGAAGAGGGACTTTAGCTGTTCTCTTAAAGTATTCCTGTATGTTTTCCAGAATTTTTATAACCAGTCGTATTTCGATAACGGCCATAAAATCTGCTGCAGTCACTTAATCCTCCCATTATGTCTAAAAGAGCAATACTACATGCTTTAGGTTAATTAGAGCATAATTCCCAAAGCAACATACATATGCGCTGGCACTAAAGTGAAAACTTTAAGCTGGTTGGCTGATTTTAATGCTGCTTTATCATTTACCATCTGTCAAAAAACAAACTTGCAGGCTATTCTGTTCCCTTCTGACCTCTTGCAGAGATAACGCTCACTAGAGAAACACATGGTTTTATCAGGAAGGTTTGAATTGTCACCCAGTCTCCTAGCATAAGTACCACATGCAAGGTAGTGAGCCCCCTGACATACCATCCGGTCATGAGATTTCTTAGCAGTTTTCAAAATTGGATCTGTTTAATATTTTTCCATAATTTCCATGCATCTATGATAAACAGCGAGCAATCTGTGCTCTATTCGGTAAGTAACGTCACTTTTCCCTCGGCGTAAGTCCTTGCTCAGAATCCCGCGTGAGCAGGGAATATTTAATACTTAGGCAAACTGCCTGCAATAAAACTATTTTGAGCTCTCTTGTAGATGATCTGCCCTTTAGATTAGTTCAGGTTCACACAGCTGCACAGCAAATAGAAATATTCCATAGCTCAATAAATGGGGCAGCTGGTATTTTGATTCATCTTAGAGCAATTTCACCGGGAATCAATAAAGTATGGTGCTCATTTTGAACAAAAGAGCACGTTTGATGGGATATCATAATTGCCATCGTGGTCAGCTTCTATCAGCCTAGAGATGAATGAATGTGTCTCTCAGAGTCTTACCTTTTCTCATCTTAATGTACACATTGGCATTTTACTTCCCTATCAGTTATTAGCTCACAAGCATTTGTAACAAAACAAACAAATAAACAAACAAAACCAGGAAAAGGAAAGAAGAAAAAAGGTAAAAAGAGAGTGTTAAGCATTGCTTGTATGGAAAACAAAAAGCAGTTGGAGTTTCCCTTGTTTCCTGGGAGAAATTACCAAATAGGGATGCCAAATAGCACCAACACTCCAAGAGCACCTCACTGTTCTAGAATCAGATTTCCATTTTATTTTTTTAAGTCCAGCGGTGGTAACCTCTCTGCACTCTGCTCTGTTTTTAACTTGGTTGGTTTGCACTTGCCACGACCACTCTTTTATCTTTGTCATGTTTCAGTCCAGTGGTCTCTGAAACAAGGGTCTCACCTGTGTCAAGAACTTTATCTTGCACTTTTGTGAATAGAAATAATTCTTAAATATTAATTTCCTTCTTCTGCTTTCTTCATGTCAGTGATGTTTCCTATCTTTTCTGTGAGATGTTATGTGAAAGGCTATTGGAAGCATTTCAGATACTCCTTTATTTGTGAAATGCAATAAGAATTCATGTATTTCGTGGAAATGGAAGGATGGAATCAGGCATCATCTCTCTCAATAAAATATCATTTGAAGGCCACTGAAGGTCACATCTCTGGCTATTCAAGCACAAGACTACCTTTCTTTTTAGAAAAATGTTTTTTATTGACTTTTCTTTCATTTTCTCCCTCTGATTTAAGCAGGTTCTCCTTTCATTTTTTGTCAAGCCTAATTTTCACTGATCATCATTTCCATTAATGCATAATATATCTAAATTGGTAACTCTGCTTCTACAGTCATGCAGTTTTTACTCATATGATTTCTTTTTAGCCTGGAATTCTCAGCACTTGGTCTTGGTCCGAAGTTGTTTCCTTTTGCTAAAATGGAAGTTCATTCATCCTTCAGAGTTAGGACAGAAGAATCTGCTCTTAAAAAATCATAAGACTATTCTTCACGGGAAGCAGCTGAAGAGTGAAAGCTTGCATATAGCTAAGGATTTTTTTTTCTGAGTAACTAAGTAAGTTAGCAAACGGGAGTTCTAAGCCCTTCTTTCCTTATTTCATATAATTGATCATATCACAAAGTGAGTACTTTGAAAAATATCGCTATGGGTCATTTTTTTTTTGTTGTTTTAAATCATAACCTTTCAAATCAGGCCTTGATGTTGTGGTAATACCCCCTCTCCTCACCTCACCTCATTTCTCAGCAGATCAATGATGCCTCCATTTTTTGAGTACAGTGTCCATCACTCCCGTCCCAAACAAGAGGGTAGAGGAATCTATACTCAGGATACTGCACCTCATAGAAAAATTATGAAAAAACCCAAATATTTTTCATGTTTTTTTTTTTTCAGGAATCCATGTTTCATTTCCATTCTGGGAACTTGTGGCTGGAGTTTGCGGTTTGGGGCACAAGGACCCTACTGGCTTACAGTAAAAGATTGTCAGCGAGATAGCCAAAAAGGTTTCCTGTTTCTGTGCATGATGTTCGCAGTCATACTTTCTGTTTTCCAAACAGTGGGATGGATTTTGCCTGTGGATTCTAGTGGCCATTGAACACAAGTGGGAAGTGGCATACAATTTGCCAATTGTTCTTATCTGGATTGTGATTTCTTTACACCAACATAAGAGAGTTGTGTTAACTCTGTTTTGCTAGTAATTTCCTATCATTGTGATTTTGGCAAAGAGTAAAAAAAAATATCGTGGAAAATAAGTGTGTTTGTTGTACTGAGGGATCTTTATTTAATATATTTTTACCAACTAGGAAAAGGTTTCTTTTATTTCTCAAAAGCCCTTGCAGCAGTAACTTTGTCTTGAATGCAAGTATTCCCCATACTCCAAACTTTTTTCATTTTCCAGAAAGCATTTTGAAGACACAGTTAAAATGTATTTATGAGAGACAAACAGTACTGTTACAGGAGTAGTCAGCAACAAAGACAATGATGTTTTAAAGCTATATAATGAGAAAGGAAACATTCATTTCACTTGCTATTAAACCAAGTTGAAACTCCCAGTATTTTCCTTTTTTCTATGGCTTTACAGTGGGAAGAAAGGCCGAGAAGCTTAGAGGTATTTGGATGTCCAGCTGCCTCTAGAGCCATGAATAAAAGGCATATAAACTCAGCTAGCTGTCTTGATAAATAACATTCATGTTACTGTGGTAGGCTGTTGGCAGCTCAAAAACTTGTGTTTGGCTTTTAGTCTTCTATCTCAGACCTGAAGAAGAGCTTTTGTGCTAAAAAGATTTCCACATTTCAGGTGAATAGATTTTATCTTTCTACAAATATGCAAATATCTACACTCAGAAATGTAAGTCCTCAAAATCCTCCTCAAATCCTCTTCACATTCTGCCTAATTCTGTGTATGTCTACAACCATATGGTTCTACTTTTTGCCTAGGTGTCTGCAAACATATCTCTGGGAGCACCCAGAGCCACTTGCATTTTGAGATGTAGGAAATGTGTTACTGAGGCCAAATCCACAGAAGTCCTAGTAATTAGAGAAGTGGGAGATGGAGGAGAGCTGCATGTCTCAGCTCTTCTCACTTCCCACTTCCCAGGAGAGCAACACAAAGCTCTGAAACACGTCTTCATTTCTCCGTCTCCTGTTGTAGTTGTGTCACTTTGTGGAGAGAAATGCAGGACTCGAAGGCCAAAAGAAAGCAAATGAAGAGGCAACGCAATTCTACACAAAGGGGACAGTGCTCACCAAGAGGAGGGAAATGTCCTGTATTCTGATTCCTATCACTCAGTCTTTTAGGCACTATGCATTGAACATTCATTGGGTTACTACCAACATCTCTGCTACATCAGAGATTCTGGCCACTTCAGTGGGCTATAGCATCAATAGATCTCACCCCAAAAAATAAATGCACCTATCCTGACAGTGGTCCTGGAGCCAAAGGAGATGGCAGTACAGCTGCAAACTCTAAGCTTTCATGGTCACCCACTACCACCACTTCTGATTTTAAATGAGCTGAGCCTTGGCAGCTGTTCTTCATTTGTGATCTGATCTCATTTGATGTTCAGACCATTAATGTTTCAGTTGTTGTTAGTAGTACAAAAAATTTTGCAGGAGATATTTTAATACAAAAAGGGACATGGTAGAAAGAGTCTGGAGAACTTTCTGGGAAAAGCAGATATCAATACTGGCGTTGCTGTGGAAGGGAAAAAGAACAGTGTGTGGAGTGTGAGGAGTAGATTCACTGAAGGGTTTAAGCACATAAATCAAGGTACCTGCTCCTGTGTTTTAGTGGTAGCATTGTTATAGCTCAAAGTGCATTTAGTGTTGAAGTTTGTTGTGTCTACTTTAGATCATTGTGTGATCAAAGGGATACTTTGGGCCGAATATTTATATTGCCTTGTGCATGTCACCTTCTAGACCTGACATTGCATTCCTCATGTGCAAGGGAAGTCTTAGCTTCACAGTGAATTCAACTCCAGGTTCATAAATAGCTCAAAGACACATTCTTAATACATGTTGCTATAACTAAAACCGAACACATATGGCCATTATAAAACAACTTTAGCTGCCCTTAAAATATAGTGGGATTTCCTTTACAACAAGTTGCCAAGAAATATGTTTTTTTAACCTCTGGACTACAGTTTATCAACCCTGGATTTGTTTTTTAAAGTCCTTCTTCTCCGGGGGAAAAAAAAAAGCAGTAAACTTCAGGAAGAACATGGGAACATTACAATTGGCTTTTTCCCACTGTCCAAAGTCTAATGTATAGGGAATTACTGTCTACTGCTGGTAAAGAGGCCAAATGTATGATCCGTGTAACAGCCAACCAAACATGCCTCTAACTGCCAGAGAGAGAGAGAGATTAGTGCAAATTCAGTGGAAGACTAGGGGGTTTTCAGGGATTTGTTTGTTTATTATTTTTGTTTATTTCTGTTTGATAACCACAGAAGATAAATTCAATCAAATAATACGAATTCCTCCATCATCAAAGTAATTATTTATTTATAAATTATTTATATTTATTCATAATTATTTATATTATTGCTAAATTATTTTTCCTTGTGTTCTGTCACATTTTTAATACCTCTCTTATTTTCATGTGATATAGTAAAATAAAGATTTCAAGATTTTTTCCCCTATCATTTATATCATCTTTGAAAATTCAATATTGCTGATTTTAGCTATGTAGCATTTAAATAGAGGATAGTAGCCTGGCTCTATGTAGAAATACAGTTAACATTTTTTAAAAATCTCTGCAAACGCAATGAACAAATCCCAGACTGAGTGAAACAATTCTTCAGAAATGGAAATATAGTAAAAAAATATAGGCAGAAACAAATTCCCAACTCGTTGAAGGCTAAGCCAGCAGGCAACAGGAAAGGCACTGTGGGTTTTCTGCAGGAATTCCTTTCTTCCATGAGCCCCTCTGGGGCTGTCCCCTCCATTCAGCAGAGTTTCAGGTTGAGGTGGTTATTCTGTAATTGTTGTGTTTCCCTTCTCCACCTAGTTCCTGCCTGCTGGTTTTTGGTTTTTTGTTGTTGTTTCTTTTTTTTTAAGAGTAGAATCAATAGCAGTTATTTCTTCACCTGTAACTTGTTTCTCTGAGGCCAGCCACAAAGCCATAAATCTCAGTGTGACCTAGGAAACTTCAGTGGTTTTAAAAAAGTTACTTATCTGGGATCCAGACCTATAAATAAAACTGGGATTACTGTTGGAGGCTGGGAGTCTCTCCTCTCCAATTTAACATACCTAGTAACAAAGAGAGAGAGACAGATGAGTGAATGAAAGAAAGAATGATGGAGAAGTAAGGGAATGAAAGAAAAAGGGACCTTGAAGGTCTTCATATCCTGACTTCAAAAAGTGCCCAACAGACACTGCTACAACCTTTTTTTAAAAATACTTACTAAAAATGTTTCATAATCTCCCTCAGCAATCTGTTTCTCTGCTCAAGTATCCTTAATCTTAGAAGTTTCTCTAATATCTAACCTAAATTTCCCTCACTGAAGTTTTAGCATTTTATTGCTTGCCCTATTCCCAGTGGACATGAAGACAAATTTGTTTGTCTCTTCGGCAATCCAAGAAATACACAGAACATGATTTTGTATTTTCCCTTATTCTCCTTTTTGCAGGACTAAGCCAAACTCAATTACTCTAAGCTTTTCTTGAAGGTCTCATTTTATAGACTTCCCGTTATTCATGAGACTCCCCATCACACTGTGTCAAAATTGGTCCGTGTCTGAGTGGACATGGAAGGACTCTGAGTGTTATGGAAGGACTGCTTCACTATTTCATTCGATTCACAGCTCCATCAGCATAAATATCAGTGGTTTTGTTAGAAATTTGGAGTCACAGGATGAGAGTCATCTGAACAAATGCAGATCTCTAAATCTGATCTAGTCACTCAAGCTCATTTGAGTAAAGGAAATGGGCAGTTTTGAAGTGTGATTTAAGTCACGCAAAAGGAGATGTCTATATTTGTTTAAGAGACTCTTAAAAGGAACACAGACCTGAAAGTGCCTATTGTTTTCCTTTAACTACATAGGGATCCTAGAGCTAGCTAACCAACTCAGGGTGCGGTTGCCTAGCAGTCAGTAATAGGAACCCACAGTATCCTATGTTCAGAAAAAGACAGGTTAGGGCAGAGCTTTGATGATTTACCGTGCATGATTAAAGAGAAATAGGCAACTGTTTCATCAGGAATTTCATCTTTGCCTTTAAAAAAGGCTATCCTTCAGAAGCTGCACAGGCATTCACTAGGAGATAGGATGTTACCATGGGATTGGACATTTCTTTAGGATATTAAAGTCAAAGGGAGAACGAGGGGACAGAGCTAGGTGAAGCAACTAAGACTTATCATAATTAATTTTTCCTATAGCTCTGCAGTTTGGCACATACATGTCACCTTCAATATGTGATGTCTATTTCATCTGTAATACGCATGCAATTTTTTATACCACTGTAAATTCTTTTAATATCTGAAAATGCTTTTCCAGTAAACCTAATTCTCCCACTGGGAGCACTGGCAAAATTCCCAGTGACTTGAATAAAAAGCAGTAAAATGCAGAATAAGGGAACAGGGCTTAAATCAAGAGTGTAAACCAATTAGGTATTTTCATGGTTGGCCTTTGAGCTTCTAAATATAATGCTTATTGTTCTGTTTCCAACGGCATCAGTCCTGTCACCCTCTCTAACTCTCTCAACCTTTTTCATGCCAGCACTGAGGGCTGTTTTCTTCTGTACTGAGGCTTCAGCCAAGCACCATCATGTGTCCTTCCCATGTGTCCCTCTCTTCCCTTCAGCCACCAATGTTCTTCGACTCCTTTTTCTAATCAAATCTTTTAACAGATGATAAGAGGGCAGAGCATATGCAAATTATCTTAGTGAAGTGGATACTAAAGATTTGAATCAGCAACATAACTTCCAACTACTGCACTAATTAATCTCTTATTTATGACTCATTGTCAACTGTACATTTTTGGAATGCTGACAGATATAGCTGGCATCCAGCAGTAAATAATGTTTCAATGGTCTCTTACAGACTGGGATGCAATTTAAAGCTGTGAATTACTCAAAATACGATATGGTAATATATAAACACAGACAGATAAAACTATTTTATTCCATCTTAATTACTTATTTTTACCTTTTTATTCGGCTACTTCTGTATTAGAAAATTTAAAGTGTAGAATATTGTGCTCATTTGTCACATACTTAAACACAACCTAAGCTGTTGGACCTTGCCAAATGGTATCTGTTAAACAGAAATATTTGTCAGAAGTATCCTTATTACTCAGCAGTCGATAGCATTCACTGCCTTAGGCCAAATTGTTTCCCTGGGATCATGCACAATTAAGTAGATTCCCAGTGTATCTGATTAAATAAAGTGTAGAAAGCTACCTATGAATCACTGTACAATACTTTGCTCACTAAACTTTCAGCCTTCCACAATTTTAGTGAGGGTTTTCCTTCCCGCTCCATGGAAATTACTCTCAGTGAGGCAATTAAACACTCTGAGAATGTGTGCATTAGAAATATGGCAGATTAGATTGGGCAGATCTTTCCTGACCAAACTGAAATGGGTGATACCTACCCAAGGGTCTTGAAACTCATCTCCAGGAGTCCTAAAATTGATTTACTCTGTGTTTAATTATTCTCTAGTAAAACTGCTTCAAGTAAACAATCAGAAAATAGAGTCATAGCTGAAATATTCTCCCTAGCTCTTCTTAATGTCCCTGTGTATAGCACACAGTTCATGCCAGGCATTCAGAACTAACTTTTAAGAAAAATCAATCTCTTATTTGAACGTACACATTATCAGACTGAATTCTGTCTGAATACCTTTCCCATCTCAATTTGTGGCTAGCCCGTGCACCTGCGGGATAATTGTAACAGTATGAGGGATGAAAGCAAATCCAGTAGGGGCCTTCTTGCTAAAAATAAGTATGTTTCAGTAAAAGAAAACCCTTTGTAGCATGCACACTGGTGAACTCAAGGAGATGCTCATTAAAACCTCTCTACAAATCACAAAGGAAAGAGTCTCCATCTACAAGTCTCTACTCTTTCTCTGGTTCAAGCTGGTTAGCCTATTCTATCAAATCTTCAAATCAATAACATTTGTTCTATTATTTTTTTGCAATATGTGGAGCAAAACAAGCTCAAATTTGAGCCATCATTCCTATTATGTGTGCAATTCCTATTTTGGGGACAACATTTACATGTACGTACTCAAAATCTTTTAATGTTCGATCTGTTGCACATTCACTGTCGAACTATTCACATCTAACTCGAACCATCTGAAAAAATAGACCATGCAGAAGTTAGTTGATATAACATCCTTTAATAGATTGTGCCAGGAAGAAAAAACCCCACTTTTAAATTGGCCCAAAATAAGCGTGCAAGACTTAATCTCCCCGAGGAATGTCCATGTCTCTTTACTGACTACAGGGAACGCCAAGATAGGTGGTTTATGCCAGAATTAAACTGATTTAGTTAGAGTTAGCTGACAAGAATCACGCCCACAGAGATGCAATCATCTCTCTCAACACAGGAAGATGACACGGTTCCTAATTTTTATCACTTGGCAATTGTAATGATAGAGTTGAAAGTTGGGTGGGCAGGGACAAAATTGTGAAACAAAATGAAAGGATTATTCTTATGAAAAACAATTCACAGAAAAGTGCTGTTTTACAATAGTAACTGTTGCTGTTTAATAATAACGTCCACTTTCATGAAAAAAGGTAATAAAAATAATTGAGCATTTTATAAAGCTTGATTAGCTAATTTAACAATGTTTATTTTTTCAAAACACAAGAGGAAAAGACAAGTTGCTGCACAAAGAAAGCAGCCTGCATAAGTAGGGTGATTGTATATCCTGTCCTTCAAATGACAATGGTTTTCCAAAACATCCATATCACTGTTGATTCAATTTCTTCTACAAACCTTTGTCTTTTTATAATTTACCTGTGCACAGATTGTCAGATTATGATTTTTTTCCAAATGATGTGTTTCTTACAGCTTTTCTTTTATCAAATACTTCTTGTTTTCTATTTTTGACCAAAAAAAAAAAGCAGCTTGTTTTCAAAATTGAAAGCGTTTAAATAAAATCAAATTGACCATTTTTTAGTCTTTGTACACAACATCATGGTGAATTTCCACTTTGAAACAAACTTTATCTTCCCATACAACATCCAAATAGCATTCCTCTGTGAATTACACAACAGTTGTAGGTGGAAATAAAACCTTTTCAGAGAATTGTTAGTAAATCTCACTGCATCTCAGCTTTCTACTAAAGCAGCTAATGTCTTATCCGGTGCCCAAATCAAAGACATTTGCTATATTAAGTACTGGATCCAAACCCTGAGGCACTTTGTCAATAAGTTTGTTTGCCCTAGGGGGATTTTCACTGATATGAAGACTGGATAAGCAGAGAGTGTTTACTAACAGAAAGCAAATGTTGAAATTCTGTTCAAAGAGGCTGGCAGGAGCCTGTCTATATCTCCTTACAAGAACTGACAATTTACACCCGATAAGTTGTTTATGTCTAGAAGAAAGCAGACTGTACTTCCTCTTGCTATCTGTGGATTCTGTAAAGAATTAGGAGTTCAAATGGCTAAGACTTTCCAAAATGTCAAAAGCATGTATTTTCCTCCTGCTTTAGATAAAGGTCAGCATGAAAACTTGCAGGGAGTCCACTCAAACCAAAGTAACTAATTTTAGGTACTCTAGAGCTTTTGTAACATCTCACAATGTTTATGAGTCCACAATGAAAACTACTTTCCTAAAAGAAAGACCAAAACCCAAAGACAGGGGTTGGGCTGATGATTATACACATGGTGGAAGAAAGAAAAAGGTCTGTAAAGAGAGGCAATATGTTTTTTTAGACCTGCAAAGTATAGAAATATCAGTTCAGACTAAACCAAAGTAAGTCAGTGTCCATACAATCCCCATGAAGGCTGATATAGCCATTAAAGATTTTATACATCTGAACTGTAAAATAAGGTTGATATATTAATTGTTCTCAGTGGCATCATTTCTGTTCCTCCATGAAGACCAGAAGATGAGTTTGAAGATGTGTAGTACAATGTAATTAAATGGTTCAAAGGTTCTCAAGCTTTTCCTATGCACCACTTTTACATTTTTTCAACTTTTCTTTATTCCCTTATACCTTTTATACCTTTTAGTTTCTACCTTTTTTCTTGTCCTTTTCTCACTTGAAGGAAGCCAATAATTAGGACCCCTCTTCCAAAGTGCTTGTATTACTGTGAGCCCCTTCCCTTCTTTAGACAGATGTTCATGCAACAGGTAAGAATGAAGAGGGACCCAAGTGAGAGAATGAGCCCCAGGCTGCCTATGCCTTTTAAAGCAGTTGAAAATATATTGATACTAGAGATGTGCAGTCTTCAGAACACAGCTCCAAGCTGTGCTCTCCCATGATTACAATGAATGCTGCCAAGCAAATCTGTGATTTTGCAGATATCTTGACCATTCCCTTAAAGAGTAACATCATTAATTCCTGCCTTTCTTTTCATGCCTCTCTTTCTAACATATTCCTTCTTTCTTCAGTGTCCTCTAGAGCATGATTAAATTTGTCAGTCTGGTAGTGGTAAAATCAGGGTTGCCTTTGGTGATATGTAGTCTCTGTGCCCTTTAAGATATCTGGAATCCTATGGTGGGCAATAAGATCACTGACTTCAGGAGAACCATTGTTTTCCTGGAAGATTATTCTTGTGTTCTCATGTAATCGAGAAGATGCCACTGAAATCAGATTTCGAGGAATCTTTCTCTTCTAAGATTTCTGCATCAGAAATGCATTTCAAAACACTCAGCTTGTTTTAAACCTACTCATTAAACTCTCCTTATTTTTCCCCAGAAACTTCTGAAAATTAACCCAGGCGGGTGTTGGATTAATGACTGGTGGTGCATTCCCTTGTATTGTGGGCATAGAAGATTAGGATCAGCACCTGTTTTTTTGACATTTCTGGCCAGGCGTCAGCACAGATATTCAGTGATAGTACAATGTTCCTTGGTGCTGGATGCTCATGCCCATCTGTGAGGATGGCGTTGTTCCCATCTATGAGTTCAGAGTGTCTTTGTCTACGATCAGTGATTGGCTTAATGAGCAGTCTATATTGGAGTGAAAGCGCTATTACTTCCCCACCACCCTCTCATCTGCCAGAATGAAGCTGTGGTGACACCTTCCTCATCCCTACTGTCACATCTTGATATTTATGTAAGCCTGAACAGCAGAATGGAAGGAATCAGTCACTATTCACAATGATTGCTAACTGCCAAAAAGACATACTTTGCCAAAAAAGACGTATTGCAGCAGATGACGAAGAATATGAGTACAAAAGTGTACATAAGAAAGGGCTTTTTAAAAGCTCCCCATGTGCAGGTCCAGAAGCCATACAGGGTTAGGAAACTCACTAAACCACTGAGGAGCATTTCTGACTGTGCTTAGGAACACTACCAATAAACAGCTAAATTGGAGGTAGATACTCTTGATCAACTGGCAGCAACATAAAGGATTCTTTTTATTCAGCAGAGCAAAACACTGTTACCCAAAGACCATGCCATTCAGTTAAATACAAGACATAACTGGCTGTATTGCATCAGGAGAGAGAGAGGGAGGGCATTGGCATCTGGACTTTTAAAGGCATTAAATGATATTAAAGTCAGAGCAGAGCTGACTGAGGCTCCATTACACTGTCCTTCCCCTGCAGTCTAGAATTTGGCTTGCAAAGTACAAAATCTGGGTATCCTGAGTGTATTTCAAAGGCAGCACTGAAATGTAGAACAAGCAGCAAATACCTCCTTTTAAGAACACTCCTTATCTCTGCCCCAAAGCAAGGTACTATTGCAGAAAAAAAGAGTATTTTTCAGGCATTTTCTTTTATGTACCCTCCCATTGTGAGCTCCACCATTCAGAAATGTGAGCTTGAGACCCTTGTTATCCAGCTGCTTGGTTTCAGATGTGCTCAAGTTTATAAACAGATTTTTAAAAGGTTTTCTTTTTTAAAGTGCTTTTAGTGACACACAGGTTTCAGCTGCCAGAAATGAGACGTCTTTCATGAGAAATCTTTCATGAGAGCAGCCTGCCTGTTTTAGTTTCTGTGCCTTCCTGCAAAGCAATACATATATCCGTCTCGCTTTCATTTATTCTCCTTTTCATTTTATGGAGGCCTCATTTAGTCTAACTACACTTTTTATTTGCTGATAAGGTGGTTCCATAAATTATCTTACTGAAGTAGGTCTTTTAATTATTTCCTCCTTCAGAAAATGTAGTTTTCAAAATTCCTTATTTCCATTACTGTGAATACTCTTTTTTATATTTCTTATGTTGTCAGATTTAATTTAAATATTTTTCATACTGTGCTCTGATTTCAATGCATTATTTAAATATGCTGACTTACATATTTTCTGATTAATTTTTAGGGAAAAAAAGGCTATTACCATTAACTGTGATTCTTGAATAATACTGCTGTTGCATATTCATGCTTGTGGTGTGCGCCAGTACTGTGCGGTGCTAGGGCTGTAGAGCTTTTCTAGGGAAACAGGTCCCATACAAATCAGATGAGAGCTTCTCGCAAATGTGAACGCTTGCTGCTGATACTATCAGAAACAATTACATTCCCAGCTACCGCCAATATCTCTGTTAAATCCTTGGGCACTAAAGAAAAAAATTCTGTGGATGTCTTTGAAGTGGGGGAAAGGGACCAGGAAAAGACAGAAAGGAATCGGCACGAAGGAACTCCAAGGACATGTCTACACTGAGAAATAAAAATATACCAACAAGTAGTTTGCATCTATACTGCTTTGGGGAAGTTGTCCCCACCATGGATTTGTCTTGGAAAGATTTATTAAGAAGGTCCCAAACAGAGACAAAGAACAAGCTGAAAATTAACTGGTGTATCCCTGGGATAGACTGTCCCCAAGCCAGTGAGGTGTCAGGGAAGATCTAAAGCTCGGCATTTGCAAAGAGTGTAACTAGCTGTAAGAGCAAGAATAGTAGTACTGAGGTTGTTTATGATTGTTTATGCCTTCCCCAAATTAATGAGATTTCTTCTTCCCCCACATTATAGGGGCAGGCTGCTACAGGTCTCACAGTGCGCTGGGATCTATCTTCCTGAAAATCCTCACTTTGATATAGTCACAATTTTATTTTTTATGCTTTCATTTTTGATAAATATTTTGTTAGTTTATCAGCCCATGGTGATTACTCATAAAATGATAATTGGCAGTATCCCTTTGAAGCCTTAAAGGGGAGAGGGAGAAACAATGTCAAGAAATGCTTTAGATCTAAACACCAAACACAGCAACTGGCAGGAGATATCTCCAAGACCAGTCGTGGGGATAAGAGAATGTACTTTGTGCATTACAGCATCTGTTTCAAAC
Organism: Egretta garzetta; assembly: GCF_000687185.1. Lineage (NCBI taxonomy): Eukaryota > Metazoa > Chordata > Aves > Pelecaniformes > Ardeidae > Egretta > Egretta garzetta. Next base: position 128,093 of record NW_009260836.1, on the reverse strand, counting down.
AACCTTTATTCTCACACGGAGGAGTGAATTATTTAAACACTATGTTAAGGACACTAATCACATCTCCATTCCCTTTCAAGATATTCTATTTATTATAATAAGTTTTCTTTCATATAATGACCACACTTGCATTTCTTAGAGGTTCCTTCTTCATGGGATATTTCAGCTTATGATTAATTGTTTGAGATGTAAGCTTGAGAAGAAAAACAATTTTGCTGGGGTGAATACTAGATGTAATGCATGTTATATACTTTCCTTTCATGTTACTTGTAGTCTGATGAAGATCAGGAACGTTGAAATTCGTTTTATGGCCAATAATAAGGAGGATTAGAGAAATTGACTGGTTAGTGGGGAAATACGGAGTCTCTCAGAAAACTGGCTCAAATCCAGTCCGGAATGGTTTTGAATGCAGATCATGATTGTCCAGTGGACTCTGTCTCTTGCTGAAACAACTGTCTGCCTCAGAGTCACCTGCAAATGCTCAGGAGGGAAGTCATGAGTTGAACAGATTTTGAGGATGAATTACTTTCCTACATCCAGGAGTGGGCAGTAGAGCATCAGTTTGAAAAAGCACTTCAACTATTTAATTTAGAGCAGAATTAGTATAATTGATTTCAAGACAGATAATGGCGCAACTCGCTTGTTTAAAGCTAAGCATGTTCTCAAGGATATTTTAATTTTGCAACTGGAGCCATGTTAGTGTTAAGGCACTTCAGTAAGGCAGTAGAGGAAGTTAGTGTGCTTTTCCCTGTTTATAAACAGAGGACTTACTTAACTTTTCATTTTCATCAGAGCACCATCTTTTGCAAGCACTAAACCCACAACAAATGCTAGAAGTAAAGGCATAGTAGTGTATAGAAGAGGATTATCTAATGGCAAAAAACCCACCTCATATTCGGTGAACCTAAATTGTAACTAACATATCCTGGCACTGTCGAATGCAGACTGAAGGAAGCTATGTAGCATAAAATTGCTTTAAACATCTGTCAAAAGCAAACTGAGTTGATTACATTCTGGTTTGATTTGCTATAAACACAGAGGTTAGTTTCTGAAAAACAATTTTAGAGGTGTAATCACATTTCTTTGACAGTGTGAGGCAAGTTCCTTGATAACATAATATAGGAATTAAGTGACTTTAAATGAATTAAGAGGCCTTGAATGAATGGTTGGGAGCACACTAAAATTTTGTGTTTGTGCTGACAGTGGTATGAATCAAACCAACAGGGCGAGAAGAAGGGGGCTGTGGAGATTAAATAAAATAGCTAAGCTTCATGAAGCAACTGCCAGCAATGGATCTCAAGATACTTTGTAAAAGAGGGAAGTCTCTGTATTTCTCGTGGGGAAAGGGAAGGATGGAAGAGGAAGAAGCAGAAGAGTGACAGAGCAAAGCTCTCCTCAACTCCAGAGCCACATTTCATCCACTAGACTGCAAATGAACCCAAGGAATAATAGAAGTGTCACAGAGAGGGCCTGGTAACTCTAGTTTCCATGAAATTTCTCTGCAGAGGGAAAATGCCAGTTTCTCAAATCCAATATGAATAAAACAATGTCAATGAGAAAGAATGACAGAGATATTTCAGGACATAGTTTTTTGCTAAAGCATTCAGGGTTATGTCAAAATAACCAGTAACCCAGTGACTGAAGGATACAACTGGCATGTGGAAGACTGTCAAATTCCTGCCTGTTCTCTCACAAGCTAAATGAGGGCCTAAATTACAGAGTCTACTTCTCCTTTTGTGCTCCTACATTTTATTTAAACATGTAAATACACACAAGTGAATCTGATCTTGATTTGATAGTCTCCATGGACTTATTGGAAAATACTAAAAGCTTATATAATTACCCAGTTATCTCAGACCTTATTTCTGTGTGTCATACTCTCCATTTCTTTCTGCTTTGCCAAGTATTTCTCAGATTAAAGGCAAATTCACTTGTCAAAACATATGAGAAATATGTTAGGATAGAATATGACCTTCAGGAAATCTAAAACCACTTATAAAAATTTAAGTTTAAATGCAAAAGACAAAATCTTAAAAATGCTTTTGAAGAATGGGAGAATAGTCACTCTCTAAAGGGGAAGCCAATGAAGCAAGCCTGCTTTTTCATGATAGCACACAAATATGATATCAAGAAGGCATGCTCAGGCTATGCAAGAGTCTACAGGCTTGAGGACGAGCCAAAGAGCTCTCCCTTAGATTAGTGGTTCTTTGAACACAGTGTCCTCTCTCTCTGCTATTGAGCAAAAAAGAGAAGGCACAGTTCGTGCAGTGCTAACAGAGCTCTTTTTTGCTGCTGCTGAGGTCAACATTCACATGAAAATCATAGCAAATCGCTCAGAATTTCTGTCTACTGCTGAAAATGGAAAGTGTAAGAGGCTTGCAGTCTGGATGGATCTTCAGCTAAACATTGCTGAGATGAACCTGTCACCCAGGAAGCATGAGCAGATGGAGGAAGCAAATGCAAGAGAGGAAATATTATTAGGTTGGTGCTATTTCGTCCTCAGTGGCACAATTTCTGTTCCTCTATGAGGACCAGAAGATGAGTTTGAGCACAAAAAATACATTGATGGCATTTGATTCCTTCTCTTTTACTATTTGGAAGTGGTTATGCTGTGCACCACCACCAGGTCTGATGACCTCGAAGGTCATTCTATATTTTGAGCAAGTACTTATTCAACTCGTTCTAAACAGTAAAATCCTCTGTGTAGTACAATGTAATGAAATGATTCAGAGGTTCTCAAGATTTTCCTACATGCTGCTTCCTATTCTTCCAGTTGTCAAAGTGGGAGGTGAAATTAAATCCATGCAATTTATTCACTTTCTCCCTGACATACAGTGGGAGACATCTTGTGTATTGGTGCAGAGAAATGGTCTGGAAAGTGAGCGGTGCTAACTGTAACTGCCTGGGCAGAGCTGTGGGCTTGAAGGCAAGCTTGCATCCGTGCCACGTTAAAACTGCACTCTGAGATTATACCTTGCATGCTCTGATGCACGGGAGTACTCTGAGCATGGTACCACAATTCCTTGGGCCAGAATCAGTTGTGAGGATGAAGCCTGGCATATTTCAGTACCCCTGATGAACTGGTGCTAAAGTGTTTCCCAGGAGCACACAAGCATGATCATGTATCTCAGTGGCAGAACTCAGATGGATCAGCCAGTACTTTAAACTGGATCAGTTTGTGTATTAAGTTACAGACAGACAAAAGTGGGACAGAGATATTCAGTGACTAAAAGGCTTGAAAGGCCTGCAAGTTTGTCCAATTTTTAAAACGTCATTTAGTCTAATGGAAATAATTTGTTCCTAGAAACTTTATCCCTCTTAATTTCAGATTATACAGCAAATCACTGCCAGAGTTGGCATAAGTGTAAGGGATCTCCTGGCAATCATCCTTAAGTCCATATATGCTGAAATCTCATTTTTCCATAATGTATTTATTTTAATTTTCAGCTTTAAATCACAGGGTTCTTACCCAAAAAAACCCTGTTAGTGTCTCCATTCAGAATGGTGTAATCTCCTTTGAAACTTTCCAGTTGGCTTTTGTTCTGCTTAAAATAGATGAAGCCAGTTTAAACATATGTTCCTAAATGTATGATTATAGTGCTTTTTTATAATTGGAGGGTTTTACTTGAAGTAGTATTTGAAATACTTCTGTGACCAGCATGTGTTAAGAGGCATCTGGAACTTGGCTGGCCAGCGAACAACAGTCTTGTGTTTTTTTAAGTCCTTTGAATGAAGGAAGCAAAACCATAAAATATCAATAAAGCTATCCACCCTAGGCAAAGGGTGACCAGACACAAAGACAGTCTCCCATCAAGAGTGCCTCAGCCAGGTTACTGTAGGCCTTTCCAAGTCTCACAAAAGCTATGCTGCTCTTCTCTTTCTGTACTGCTGGGAGCAGCTTGTCTTCTTAAGTACTTCCACATTTCTAGTTTTTTTTTTTCCTTTTCTTTTGTTTCTTTTTAAGAAAGAAATCAAAAACAGATCTGAAGAGGAGTCTTTAGAAACAGGAACCTGGTATCTTTAATAGGCCTAGCTGGACAAAAGTTAAAAACAAAAGAAAAAAAAACCCCACAAACTACAAATTCAAACTTTCAGTTTGTCTCTGTAGATTTGCTTTGCCTACCAACTCTATCAACTAACAATGCAAAGAAATGGAAATGCCATACTTTATAAAAAGTTTGTGAAAGTAGTTTTAAGGATTAGAGAATTCAAGTTAGCTTTTCATTGAAAAACTCAGTATAGTTTATATTAATATTTTCCCCGTTTAGCCTTTCTATTTTTACATTTACAGATTGCATTGGCTATGAGGATGCTGTGAAACTTGACTACTGAAGGGTTTTGAGTGCAATCAATAAAGTCTACTCACCTAATCTCAAAATCTTTCCTCTATATATTTCTTTTAAATGTTCCTTGTAATTTTTCATACTTTACTAACTCAGTGTACCTCTCTGTATAGCATACATACACACATTTGTCAATGGCCCCTATCTCAGTCTGAGATATGTAGCTATCCAGATATCAGGACATGAATTCCTTCACCTAAAAAGTGAGTGGGAATTTTTCTCTGTCTATAATTTACTTCTGTGGTTTTCTTGGTACAGTACTTCATAGATAGCTTCAAGTGCATCTGGTTTCACTTGTTGTGTCTCTATAGATAATATTACTGCCTTGGTCTATCTTCAACTCTTCGCTTTTACTCCCCTACTGTCTCAAACCTGGTTTTTATGAAATCTTTAGACTCAGATTTTTACACCAAAATCTCATGCAGGGAAGCCTGCTTTTTCTCCTTTTCAGTACACACATGCAATCCAACAGAAGGGTGGTTCAGAAAAGAAAAGCCTGGGCAATGTTTTGAATCAGTTTGTTGTGAATAATCTGAACTCAAACAGAACTTTCTTCACACCTACTCTGTAAGCTCTCCATTCATATACAAGATGGTAAAACAGGAAGCTAGACTAATGTTCAGACATTGCATGTTTTATCTACAGTACTTCCACATGTTTGTGCTGTTTCCAGTAACTCTAGATGATGGATGAACCAACCTATGAAGACAGATTTTGCAAAAAACCCCAAGGTATAGCAGATCTTTCACAGATCCTTCTCAGTCGTTACTCCTTCCTTTCTTTTTTCCTTTGGAAAAATAATTTAAATTAAACAGATTCGTTATATGCAGCACAGTGTTGCCATGTGAGCCCTGAACACTTTGTTCAAGAGCTAGGAGGCCAGCCAACTGCTTTAGTTCCTTAAAGAATAACAGATGTGTCCTTCCAAGTCACATGCTAATGGAATTTAGGCTGTGGTAAGGAGTTTAAAAATACTCTCAGTTTTCTGCAAGCTCTGTTTCAACTCTGCTCTGTTGGTTAGCTTGCGTCAGGCTTCTTTTTCCACATCTTTCAGAAACATTGCACGAAATGTCCAGTTGAGCTGAAGCCACTAGTAATTTACTTTCACTGAGTGAAAACAAATAGTTAAAAGTAAAAACCTATGGATTTCAGTTGTGTGTGATATTGTTTCTACCAGCCTGACTCTGTAATTATTGTATTTAAAATATATTGAGTAAAATGCTCTCTCTTTGTGTATATACAGTAAAAAAGCACAATCTTTGTTCCTTTACTACCAACATATGTTTGACATCTTTATTTTTAGCTCCAAATATTAACTATAGTTATGTAAAAGTGAAGCAAAAGATTTGGTGTAATCATCCTTAAGCAGATGATGTCAGTAAATTGAAATGGCAAATGGGGAAAAGTAAGATATCCTTTGCATTGCAGTTCATGTTTGATATGTTGTGAAGGCCCTCGGATCACAGGGGAAAACTGTAGGAACTATGAGGGGAGGCTACAAGGGTTTTTCTCCAGCAGGAACCAGCAACAAGTACAGGAGAAAGTGCTCTTAAACGGTGAAAACTCTTACTTCAGATTTCTGCACTTCAACTATGTGCAGGTTAAAGTTGCCCACTTATTATAATCTGATCATTGCTCTGCTCTCTTGTCTCTCTGGGATTGAGAGTGTTGCAGAGAAAGCTCTTGAAGGGAGTAGTGCTGAGCGCTCTGGCTGCTTGTTTTCACCATTTACTGTGCGTGGTGGGAAGCAAAGAGATCTGGTGGCAGCGGGAGGGGAGTGTGGAAGAGAAGAGCCTGCAGGCACTGGCTGTGGCTGGGAACAGGAGGCTTCTGTGTGGCAAGCATTGCAAAGGGAAGTCCTTTATTTCGATGTTTTTCCCTTTGTCCAAGCTTGTCTTCTTTATTCCTTCCCCACCAACTGCTATTATTGTAATCTTCTTTCACACATTACTTCGTGATCCTGTGTACTGGTCACATCTTCTTATGTTTGTGCTTCTCCTCTTCCTTGTGTGGTCTTTGGAGCTCAACTCCATGAACTGGGATTCTCACAGGCTTTTTCCTCATTCCACCTCATATCCCACTAGAAGATTGCCTAGGGAAGAGGGCAACTACCCTGCACCTTATTCCCTCCGCTAAACTGGTGTGGAAACACCACAGTTTGGGATCTTTATGCTCCCTGTCCCAAGCAAAAGCTCATGCTCCTTTGGAGAGAAAAGAAGAACTGGAAACCCTGGAGGTCCTTGTCTGAACAGCTAGTAAGGAAGAGGATGGTCATGGGTTGTCTTCTGCCTCCACAATGCCAGGTGGTGTTCATGGCCAAGCATAGGATTGATGAGGCTATGTTCTCTCTTTCCATGAGTACAAAGAAGTGATGTAATGTGTTGGCTCTCAACATAGGACAGCCTGTAAGGGTTAGACAATCTCGGTCCCCCTCAGCTGATAGGAGCTGAGGGAGGGGGCTGGTGGGAGGAGAGAAGATTTTCGGTGGCTTACAAAGAAGAAGGGAACCATACGAGAGATACTGATGAAAGGATCTTTAATTGAAAATGATGCTCAGTGGCAGGGAGAAAGGATGAGAAGTGAAAGGAGTAGATGAAGATGATGTATTTCTTCAATATTCCTACTTTACTTCCTTAACTTTATCTCAGAATTGCCATTTCCTAAAAAGTATCCCTTCAGAAATACCCTGCCTCCCCAAACACTCATCCTGTCAGAATTCTTCCAAGCCAGCATTCACACTTGATTTCTCCTGTCTCTTTCCTATTCCATCTGCCACTTTTAATTTCTTATATTCTCTTTCCAGAAATCCCAATATGTTTCAATCCTTTGTCCTCAGTTCTGCATCCTTTCCTTCACTGAGACATTCACAGTCCCTTTTCCATTCAGTGACACTCACTTCTCATTCCTCCTTAGTTCAGCTCTTTCCTATATTTCTTTCTCTATATAGTTGTTTTTTTTGGGTCATCCTCACCACCACCTTTACCACTCAAATTTTTTTCCTCTTAACAGTTTTTTTGTTCCTTCACAAGCCTCTCAGCTTACTTCAATTTATCCCCTGGAAATTCCTTCATTGCCTTTCTCATGCTTTAGATTACATGCAATTTTTCTTTAGACCTAATATTCCCTTCTTTTCTATTTATTTTGTTTTCTTCTGACCTTTTTCAGTAGAGGAAGATGAAATTTTCTTGACTTTTGATAGCCAGAAACATAAATTGCAAACTCTTTTCCTAGTGATTTCAAATGCTGTGGCCCCAGTAATGCAATACCTAACACACAATGGCCATCACATCGTAATGGATAGCCACTCTTACACATTATCATCATTAACAAAAGGCAAATGGTACTCTGTAAATATCGTCTTAGCTACACACCTTCCTCATCTTTCAAATCATCGGTAGCAGAACTGCTTGTCTGTAGCATTTAAGTTTCTTAATTTTATTCAGAACGATGAGCGAAAGCTTTTAAGCAGCGGAAGGTCGTAGTTTATATGACAGCAGAATATTCATGTAGTCATGATTTTATTCCTGAACAACATCTACACTCTGATCAGGAATATAAAAGTAGTGAAATCCAGGATGTGCTGCATCTAGGACAAGAATTTTGCCACTGGTTCTGTGGTCCAAGATACTGTCCAAAATTAAGCATATCACAGCCTCTTTTATCTGAATTTGAGTTCTGGTTTCGCTCTCTCTTTTTTTTTTTTTTTTCATACGACACTAACTCCTAATCTCTACGTAGATTCTTTCTTCCCTCTTTGCAACTTACTTTCAAAGCACAGCTCTCTGGTGTGCAGACATCAGAGGCCGTAGGTATCACAGATATGCAAGAGCATAGATATTATGGCGATATCAAGTTGATGGAGCTGTGTGGAACTGTTTAAAAAATGAGTCTAACAGATATGCCAAAGATAACAAGGGTTTTTAAGATATTTATTTTTTCGCTCAAAATGCTTTACATGCAGGTTTCTCTGAGCAGAGCAGCAGTAGAAAATAAGCAAGGACGGGAACCTTTGATTAGAGATATTTTACTCTCTGAAGCATGATATTGCAGGGCGTGGGTGTTTCTGCAATTCTGTTAGTAGGCTAAAGACAGTTTTCAGCTTAAAGAGGAAAAACCCAGATGTATAAAGATGGAAAAATGAGGGAGACTTACTTGGTGTATTAGACGGTACTTGCAGCTAAGTATACCTGAGAGATCTAACACAAGTATTCTCAGGTGCTACTTTTTTGCTCTGAATTATCTGATTGCACAGCAAACTCTTCAGGAAAAATTCCACACTATTACAGAGATGCCAAAGTGTGAGTACAGCTCTGGGTGAAAAGTGGTCTTATGAGCACACAGTCCTGAACAGGTAACTAATAATAACAATCATCTCCCTATATTCAGTGTTTGTGAACCACCTGAGACAGACCATGGAAGGTAAGAACCAAACTTAATTCTGTTTACACTTGCATGCATCATCAGTAAGTAAAATAAGTTCACTTAAACTTCTTTTTTCTTAACTTTCTGAGACTCTTTCTTATTCTATCCCCTCTCTATTTTCAAAGCTATAAGGTGGAAAAGGCCATTGGCCAGATTTACTTCTGGATAATTCCAGTGATTAAACTGGACTGTGAGCTGTCTTCTACCCCACACTTTTGCAGGCTTGGCTTTTTCCCTGCTCTGAACCAGCAAAATTCTGCAGCCATCCATAGAGGTGTGGCTGCTTCTACTTCTGCTCTTACTCCGTGCGTGCCATAATACCAGATCTTTTGAGAAGCAGCAAAGTACAGAAGGCAAAAGAGATAATGATGAGCCTGGCACTCCTTATTGTTGCTAACAAGCTTCTTATTTGATCTGTAAGTTTGCTACTAGGGGGTACAGATGTGCTGATTTCCCTGACTCCTGGGAGTGGAGAGGACGCATCGACACTTGCGTAGTTGATTGAAGAGGCATCTGTGAGGCACTTCTGCTGCTGCTGAGCTGCACAGCTAAGCAAGAAATGCCAAAGAAGAGGCAGCAGGAGCTTTAGTCTCTGCTTCCTCTCCACCGCTACCCCCTCACCAGCCTTTGCTGTCATCTTGTGTGGGACTGAACCAGCTGGTGGTGGGGGAGCAGGCACAGCTCATTATATTAGTCAAGTATTAGCACCATTGAAAAGGGTCAATTGCCAAATGAAGGTTATTCTGATGAGCATGACATCAATCTGATATTATTAGCTGCCAATATTGCGTGTTTCCTCTTAGTTTCTTTGTAAATGACAGCAGCAAAACTCCATGGCAAATAACTGCTTAAAAGAATCAATAAAAAGTGTCAAATAGTCTAAGGAGGGGAGAGGTGTAAAATCATCAGGAATCTTCTTATTTTAACTGGGCATAAAGAAATAGCCAACAAAGGCCTGAATTTATGTCTTCAGCCTGTCCCACCAGGACTTGCTTATATTAGTAGCTGAAAGACTAGAAGAAAAAGCTGTTTGGAACTGGATTCAGAGAATTTGAACTAAGGAGAAAAGCATCTGTATTTTCTGTTAACATGCTGCAAAGGTGTTCCCACCAATGTGTGGTTTCCAAATCAAATGTAGAATGGGGTTGTTCTAGATGTTAAAATAACCACTCTTGATCACTCTCTGAAACTATTTATATTTTTCTATTTAAATATCCTATTTATTAATAGTGTTCAATATTAGCATAAAGAACCCCCTGCATTCCCCAGTCAGCAGGTAGCAGACATCTCATGTCAGCTATTTCATAAGCAATATAATTAGTAAGGCAAACTGTACAACTTCCAGTTTGATTCATTTGCTAGTGCTTATTCTGATTCATTTACAATTATGCCAGTAATTGGCATAACTGTTTAGACGTATTTGGAAAACGTCCATAAGTGGATATCCTAATTATAGATTTATCCCAGTGGCAGATACTCACATTGTATAATATCTACTTTCTCCATCTATCAGGAAGCATTATGCCAATTCCTAAGGCAAGAGACTAGTGGAGGCTGTGATCTCTTGGATTATTATGGACAGAATAAGGAAACTCAAAGGAGGTATGACTGCCTGTCCTCTGGCAGTGCCCTTTCAGATTCTAGGTGCTCAGAAAAGCAAAAGGCCTGCCAGCTCCAATGCAAGCTGGCAGAGGCATTTCATTTTGCCATGTGCCTGTTGAAATACACCAGAGAAATCCAGTTCCAGTGGAGTTTAAACCACATCTCTCTGAAGCACACCCAAAGGCCAGTTCTCAGGTTCATGCCACCTAAGTGAGGTGGTGAGGACTTGCCAGGACTGGAAACTCTTCCATGTAGGTACTGCCCCCAGAAGTAGAAATATCCAACTTTCAGGTCCTCAGACACTCGTGTGTGATCTCCATGCTTGTGCATCCCCGGACTTTTCCCTGGGCGATGGGACTTAGCTGACAGCAGCCTACCTCAACCCACCTTCCCATGCGTTGGTGCCAGGGCGAATCCCTGGCTCTGTACCTGTGTTGCCACAGCGGCAGCACTGGCAACCGTGCCTGCTCCGGCACCGAGCCCAGGCCGTGCACCTGCAGCAGTTACAGTGAAGGCAATAATGTGGAGGTATACCTGAAGCAGGAGAGGACACTGGGCACTAGAGGACTCAAGTTGCATCTAGTGTAATGGTTAGGAATCTTTAACCTGTGGGCAACCACGCTGGCTCTTTTCATAAGGGCTAGGTCAGTGAACTGCGTGTTAAAGACATGATGACTTTTGCTTTGAGATGCCTTTAATCCACTTCTAATTATCAGATGATCATAACTTTTAATGAAAACTGAACTGTTTTATGAAGAAAGGAGTTAAATAAGATTTTTTTTCCCTTTATACCTCAGAAGATTAAAAAATTAAGAAAATAAACACAACCACCCCTCCATTATTTAAATTACACCAATTACTACCTGTTCCACTACAGATCAGGTTCTGCACAATAAGCTTAGAGCTGTTTTCCCCTCTAGATAAATTCTGTAAGTTGCTGTTTCCAACCAGAAGCAGTTTCTAAAAAGTCAGGCTGAACTAAGTATCTATCATCAAGCTATTTGACATGACAATCCTCTCACCTTAAAATCAAAGTTATATGTGCCCGCTTTAGATCCAAAGTGGCTCTGCAAGGGCTGGTTTAGCACTTCGATGTCATTGCTGCACAGAAGATATCTATACATAAAATAATCACAAATGCAGGATAATGCACTTTGTATAATTTTCCTCAGCTTATTCTGATATATCAAAAGTGCTGCCAGTTTTGCAATTAATAACATGCATTTGAGTACTTTCTCATTAAAACAGAATATTTTGTACCATAACACATTTCCATCCTTTCATTCTTTTTTCTTTCATTCTTTTCCATAGTGAATGAACTTTGTGAAACAAAGAAAAATATTTTCAACTTTGCCATCATCAGAAAGAATAGTTTTGCTTTCTTGGGCCAGGAGAAAAACATCTTCATTTTACATAATACAGTGAACTGAAAAACGCAAGTACCGATATTTGACTTGTCTGTAACTGAAAGTCAATGGAAAACTTTAAAATTTGCTTTAACTTCACTTACATCCATCATGAAGACTAAACCAAGTGTTTCCGTTGCATAGCTGAAGCCGATTCCATTGCATAACTGAAGCTGTTTCTGGCTGTTGACTTTTTCCTCAACTTCATTTCTTCAAAATAGAACAGACATAAAATAACAATTTAATTTATCCAAGAACATATAAATATCCAAGAACATATAAATGACTACCTCTGAGTTTTGATCATACTTTGCCATTTTATGGCTGTCCCGATTCCATAGTTTAATGCACATTGTAAATTACATACAGCATCAATAATATGACAGTGATCCCTACAGGCCTCAGTAACATGTAAATCAAAAGCACCTCGTAGAGAAGAGCTCACAGAGTGCCATGGTAAAATTCCTATTTAATTTTAACTGGAATGCAATTAAGTCCAAACTGTGAATGTACATCTGGTTAACACCTTTTTTACACTGTGAAGTTCGTCACTTAGGTTTGCCAATACATCACACTTTCTCAGAAACAAACCATGAGAAAAAAAAAGGCCTCTGTCTTCCAGATGATAGATTTTTAAAAAAATATTCACAGCCAATGCTCATGTTATTATTATCTGTCAACAGGCATAGAGAATTAAATTGCAGAGATTGTTGCGATTGCAGCAACAATTGATTAAGGAAATTAAAACCCAACTTTTTCAAGATACTAGTTGTCCAGAACCATAGGGCAGGTAGAGAAAAAGATTAATACCAAAAAACAAAAGCCACCATCAACATGGGTCTTATCTACATTGTAATTTATGATACTGCTTCTGGCCTTTCAATTTCTAGTCTCTAGCTTGGGAGAGATAGGGGCTAGCTGCAATTTGTGTGTGTCTTTCTTTGGAAGACTTATTTCAGCTGCTGCTGACAAACCCACTGAAGCATAAATCTTATCCTTTTAGTTGGAACCAAACAATGTTGTCCTCCCTGATTTATCTTCTGTTTCCTCCAGCAGTCGCCTCTGATTTACTTCTTTGCATTTAGGTTAATATGACAAAAGTAAATTGATGTGCACATTAAGAAAAATATATTTAACTGTCTTACTCCCTGCTCCAGGATCCATTTAAGTGTCCAGAGAAATTCGTATCAATGGACCCAGCACCAGGTGCCATTTTACCCCGCTTTCACCGTTACTTTTTGTGTCTACCTCGTCACAGTGTGTATTTTCTTCATATAAACCAGCCAGATTTCAACTCTCTGTGACTATTCAATGCTGGACACAGACTTTCAGCATAGATTTGAGTCCTGTCTAATATTATAATTGATTATCAATATCTTTGCATGCCACCAGATTTTAGAAAGTAGTCCGTAATGCAATGTTATTTAGTGAGAACTTGTCTTTATGTAATATAAAACCAGCTACAGGGAACACCCAGGAACATCATGAAAATTGCAAGCAGAGAAAACATTATGCTCTTCACTTACATAAAGATTAAACAAAGCAGTTAAGGGTTATATACTCTTTTCTTTGTCCCAAAGAGATTGTTGGTCTAAATGGAATAATACATTTCTATCATTACCTTACTATTGTTTTATTATATTGAGCTATATTCCAGCCTGTTATGGAATGTCAGTTATTATGCCCACAGATCTTTCATATTCTAATGAGCTTCATTCTGTCTGGGATTTTTTTTTCTGAAAATTAGCATTCCCCTTTTCTCTCATTCTTATTTATTAATTTATTTATTTAATCTGAAATTATAATGCAAAAGAGTCTTTTTAGGGGTTTACCCATGAGACATATAAATGCACCTGTCTCTTCTGGTGAATAGCTGATTCTCCGGGAGAGATTCTTCTTCCAAAAATGGTTTATAGAAAAGAAAATGGTTGATTTATATTACATGGTCTTAGGTCTTTCATTGTGTGGCTCTTTTGATTTTTCCTGCAGTTGCAGTATAGTCCTGAAGGTAAATTTGAGAAACCTATAAAAGTAAACTTGGCAGTCGTTTCTAAATCCTGGATTCTGTAAGAAACCTTGTGAAAGAAAATTAGAGTGGAACCAGAGCTGTGGGAGCTGATAGATGCAGTACAGTGCCCTGGCAAAACAGTGTAAAAGCTTAAATGCTTCATAGCTCTGGCAGGAAGAATTAACTTTGTAGATAATTAATGGAAATATATTTAGCATATTTTCTAAAGTCCCTTTATTTTGCTCTTCCACTCTCTATAGCTAGCACATTACAGTACTTGCAACAGGTAACTGTGAAGGCAAGACAAAAGCTAGAAGGGACTAATGTTAGGAGTCCCCAGTTCAGGCAATATGCTCCATTGGTTCTGATTTTCTTAAAATTACATTATACAGTGCTTTGGACCTTATTTCTTCCCAGATATAGTTAGAAGAGAATTACAGAATGTCCAAAAGAACAGAAGATACATAACAAAAGTTGTGGCTTTGCCCAGGACTCTCTAAGTCTGATTGGTTTTGCACCTATCCTGACCAAGATAGAGCTATTAAGGATAAATTAGACAAAATAACAATCCCCACATAATCTCTTACGTATTCTTTTTCTTCAGAATTGAAAACAAATCTCCTAATTTGCTTTCATTTAAAACACGGTCTTGAAATATAATCTTTTTGGAATATATGCGGTTTTACTCTCTAGCTAAAAAATAAAAATTGGGCACAACAGAAAAAAAAATAGCAGGAAAGGTCACAGGGAGTGCTGATCAGGGTTTTCTTCAGTAAGAACAGTTTATATTGGAACATGGCATTTTGTCAAACTTTTTATTAAAATGTGTCATTTTAAACAAAACCTCATTGCAAAGTCTACGTAGCTGCAGGGGAAAAGATGAGGAGAGGAAGTAAAAACTATTTCACAAATTTACTAACAGGAAAATGCTAAGGAAATGTCCTGAAGGTGTTGAAGAATTATATGCAAATCCCCCACTGTTTTAGATCGATGAGGAGCAGTTAATCCTTCTCAGCTGCTCCTTTTGAAGCTGTTCTTCATTATTTATTGCTCCCAATGAAGAAGCTGAAGGTGCAACCTGTGCACCAGGGCACTCAATGGGGAAGTGAAGTGCCAGCCCTGAGTCAGTTAGAAGTGGGAATTGACACATGATCTCCTATGGATCAGGTGAATTTTTTATCCACAATGTCATGGTGGGTTATCTCTCTGTGGTTTTGTTTTCTTCTCTGTCTTGCTTTCCCCAGTGAAGAATTTGGAAATATCCTGGCTTTCTTCCAGTGAAGAATAAAAAAGTTTTTTGAAAACTAATATATTTTCTTCTGAGCAACAGTTCTTGTTTTCTATACTTCTAAAATCAGGAGTGGCTAAGATCTGAAAACGTGGCAGAGACCAGCCAAAGGTCTTGTACTGCAGATGGTTGAAAGCAATGATAAAGAAACTGAAGAACAGATTGTGCCTTTGGCAGAGAAACCATTAATTCTTGTTTCGAGTCATCTTCTGCTAGTACTTGAACACTTTCAGGCTGTCATGTTGCTGCTTATTTACACCAGAAAATACTAAATATTTTCTAGTGTCCAAATATCTTGATTTGGGGGAGTGGCTGATACACCAGAGGGTTATGCTGTCATCTAGAGGGACATCGACAGGCTGGAGAAATGGACTGATGAGAACCTCATGTAGTTCAACAAGGGGAAGTGGAAAGTCCTCCATCTAGGGAGAAACAACGCCATGCGCCAGTATATGCTGGGGGACAGCTGGCTGTAAAACAGCTTTGCCAAGAAGGACCTTGGGGTCCTGATGGACAACAAGCTGAACATGAGCTAGCAATGCACCCTTGCGGCAAAAGAAGGCCACAGCAGTATCCTGGGCTGCATTAGAAGTGTTGCCAGCAGGTTGAGGGAGGTGACCCTTCCCCTCTACTCAGCACTGGTGAGGCTTCATCTGGAGTACTGCGTCCAGTTCTGGGCTTCCCAGAGGAAGAGAAACATAGACATACTGGAGAGAGTCCAATGAAGGGCCACGAAGGTGACTAGGGGAATAGAGTCTCTCTCCTATGAGGAAGGAATGATAGAGCTGGGACTGTTTAGCTTGGAGAAGAGAAGACTCGTGGGAATCTTATCAGTGTGTATAAAAACCTCAAGGGAAGGAATGAAGAGAACTTTTCTCAGTAATGCCCAGTGACAGTAAAAGAGGCAGGGGACATAAATTAAAACACATGAACTTTCATCTGATCACACTAGAAAATGCTTTTTTTACTGTGGGAGTGACCAATCACTGGCATAGGTTGCCCAGAGAGATTATGGGGTTTCCATACTTGGAGATATTCAAAAGCTGTCTGGACATGGTCCTGGACAGCTGGCTCTAGGTGACCCTGCTTGAGGAAGAAGGTTGGACCAGATGACCTTCAGACGTGCCTTCCAACCTCAACCATTCTGTGATCCTTGGGTTGCCATTTCTGAGAGCTTTCTTCACTAAATTCTCTTGGAGAATTCTGAGATAGAAATAAAAATATTTGGACCAAATATCAAGGTTATATTTCTCAAGCAAGACCCATACCCAATACAGTGCATAACCAAACTTTACGCCAGACAAATGTAACCACATTTCAATTATTAACTGCTGTGGTTTCATCATGACCTACTGTGAGAAAGGTATCAAGTAAGAAAGGGTTCCTGAGAACTGAATCCATTCTGCATTTCAGGAATTCAGGAGGTGCTTATTGAAGTTACCTTTTCATGTAGTCAGTTTTATTTAAGTAAGTGATTCATAATTTACTAAGGAGCATTTTGTTCTTTTTAAGTTGTGAAAGCTCCTGCCAATTTCCCTTTGCTTAGTGGCCCTTAAAGTTTCTCTGAGACTGTGCTGGAAGAACATGTACAGTTATGCAGACACCCAATGATCTTCTTTTAATATCTCTGAAAAATTTCCAACACATGATTCCAAGGCTTCAGACCAACTTTGTTTAAATATAAACACCTTTTTATTCTTGATTTCCCAATGACATTTCTTTTCAAAAAGACACCAGATAATGTTTGCTCCTTGAATGTTTATTAAACACTTTCTCCTTCATTCACTTAAAAGGACCCCACCATTCACCAGGAAAATATTTAATTAGTCTGGAATGCTCTCAGCCCAGAAACGGATCTGGGAAACAGGCAGATCCTGCAAATACAGCCCCTGTGTGCAGTACATCCATAATGGGGCACAAGGAACCGATTTCCTCTACATGATGTATCAAGAGGTTTTGCTCTGTATATGGTACCTATGTAACTGAGATGTATTTAGTCAGTGTTGTAAAGTTACTTTTATTAAGTTTTTCTCATGGCAGAACTAAGACACCTTTCATTTCTCTCATACAGGCATGGATTATGGTAAGCTTTTGTATGCATGATTGTAAGGTCTTTCTTTCCATAGGGTGCTGTACATTGGATAGACAATGTTGGCTGAGGGTTAGTCATTCTATTCTTCTATGTGTACCAGTCATTCAGTAGATAGCCAGATTTGCTGTGTATCATGCCAAATGTTGGCGTATTGTGAACACTTTAACCTCACAAGAACCAAAATAAATGACTCGATTTTTATGTTGAGTTTGAGAGAGGGAGAAACAGAATTACCACTAATTTTCAGTCAGGCAACTCATGTGGGGAGAGAGCAAAAATATCTTAAACTAAAGGGGAAACTTATCAAATTACTTGCCTAGGATCACAGAGGAATACCATAACAGAATGGAGCAAATTTCACTTTCCAGGATGACTTATAAGAATGTATACTATCAGCTCTTTATTTTTGTATTGTTCAATCTGTTTTGCCCTATGGATCAGGTGAATTTTTTATCCACAATGTCATGGTGGGTTATCTCTCTGTGGTTTTGTTTTCTTCTCTGTCTTGCTTTCCCCAGTGAAGAATTTGGAAATATCCTGGCTTTCTTCCAGTGAAGAATAAAAAAGTTTTTTGAAAACTAATATATTTTCTTCTGAGCAACAGTTCTTGTTTTCTATACTTCTAAAATCAGGAGTGGCTAAGATCTGAAAACGTGGCAGAGACCAGCCAAAGGTCTTGTACTGCAGATGGTTGAAAGCAACGATAAAGAAACTGAAGAACAGATTGTGCCTTTGGCAGAGAAACCATTAATTCTTGTTTCGAGTCATCTTCTGCTAGTACTTGAACACTTTCAGGCTGTCATGTTGCTGCTTATTTACACCAGAAAATACTAAATATTTTCTAGTGTCCAAATATCTTGATTTGGGGGAGTGGCTGATACACCAGAGGGTTATGCTGTCATCTAGAGGGACATCGACAGGCTGGAGAAATGGACTGATGAGAACCTCATGTAGTTCAACAAGGGGAAGTGGAAAGTCCTCCATCTAGGGAGAAACAACGCCATGCGCCAGTATATGCTGGGGGACAGCTGGCTGTAAAACAGCTTTGCCAAGAAGGACCTTGGGGTCCTGATGGACAACAAGCTGAACATGAGCTAGCAATGCACCCTTGCGGCAAAAGAAGGCCACAGCAGTATCCTGGGCTGCATTAGAAGTGTTGCCAGCAGGTTGAGGGAGGTGACCCTTCCCCTCTACTCAGCACTGGTGAGGCTTCATCTGGAGTACTGCGTCCAGTTCTGGGCTTCCCAGAGGAAGAGAAACATAGACATACTGGAGAGAGTCCAATGAAGGGCCACGAAGGTGACTAGGGGAATAGAGTCTCTCTCCTATGAGGAAGGAATGATAGAGCTGGGACTGTTTAGCTTGGAGAAGAGAAGACTCGTGGGAATCTTATCAGTGTGTATAAAAACCTCAAGGGAAGGAATGAAGAGAACTTTTCTCAGTAATGCCCAGTGACAGTAAAAGAGGCAGGGGACATAAATTAAAACACATGAACTTTCATCTGATCACACTAGAAAATGCTTTTTTTACTGTGGGAGTGACCAATCACTGGCATAGGTTGCCCAGAGAGATTATGGGGTTTCCATACTTGGAGATATTCAAAAGCTGTCTGGACATGGTCCTGGACAGCTGGCTCTAGGTGACCCTGCTTGAGGAAGAAGGTTGGACCAGATGACCTTCAGACGTGCCTTCCAACCTCAACCATTCTGTGATCCTTGGGTTGCCATTTCTGAGAGCTTTCTTCACTAAATTCTCTTGGAGAATTCTGAGATAGAAATAAAAATATTTGGACCAAATATCAAGGTTATATTTCTCAAGCAAGACCCATACCCAATACAGTGCATAACCAAACTTTACGCCAGACAAATGTAACCACATTTCAATTATTAACTGCTGTGGTTTCATTATGACCTACTGTGAGAAAGGTATCAAGTAAGAAAGGGTTCCTGAGAACTGAATCCATTCTGCATTTCAGGAATTCAGGAGGTGCTTATTGAAGTTACCTTTTCATGTAGTCAGTTTTATTTAAGTAAGTGATTCATAATTTACTAAGGAGCATTTTGTTCTTTTTAAGTTGTGAAAGCTCCTGCCAATTTCCCTTTGCTTAGTGGCCCTTAAAGTTTCTCTGAGACTGTGCTGGAAGAACATGTACAGTTATGCAGACACCCAATGATCTTCTTTTAATATCTCTGAAAAATTTCCAACACATGATTCCAAGGCTTCAGACCAACTTTGTTTAAATATAAACACCTTTTTATTCTTGATTTCCCAATGACATTTCTTTTCAAAAAGACACCAGATAATGTTTGCTCCTTGAATGTTTATTAAACACTTTCTCCTTCATTCACTTAAAAGGACCCCACCATTCACCAGGAAAATATTTAATTAGTCTGGAATGCTCTCAGCCCAGAAACGGATCTGGGAAACAGGCAGATCCTGCAAATACAGCCCCTGTGTGCAGTACATCCATAATGGGGCACAAGGAACCGATTTCCTCTACATGATGTATCAAGAGGTTTTGCTCTGTATATGGTACCTATGTAACTGAGATGTATTTAGTCAGTGTTGTAAAGTTACTTTTATTAAGTTTTTCTCATGGCAGAACTAAGACACCTTTCATTTCTCTCATACAGGCATGGATTATGGTAAGCTTTTGTATGCATGATTGTAAGGTCTTTCTTTCCATAGGGTGCTGTACATTGGATAGACAATGTTGGCTGAGGGTTAGTCATTCTATTCTTCTATGTGTACCAGTCATTCAGTAGATAGCCAGATTTGCTGTGTATCATGCCAAATGTTGGCGTATTGTGAACACTTTAACCTCACAAGAACCAAAATAAATGACTCGATTTTTATGTTGAGTTTGAGAGAGGGAGAAACAGAATTACCACTAATTTTCAGTCAGGCAACTCATGTGGGGAGAGAGCAAAAATATCTTAAACTAAAGGGGAAACTTATCAAATTACTTGCCTAGGATCACAGAGGAATACCATAACAGAATGGAGCAAATTTCACTTTCCAGGATGACTTATAAGAATGTATACTATCAGCTCTTTATTTTTGTATTGTTCAATCTGTTTTGCCAAAATTCCAAAAGTATACAACTAAGGAAACATCTTGTGCAATTTGGTAGATATAAGCAACCAGAAGAAGTTTTGGAAAACTTTACCGGTACACATTTCTACCGGTAGTGTGTCGGTAGATAGTACACTTCTGGTGACATATAAGAAAGGTTGAGGTACATGGTCCTAATGTATGCTTTTATATAAGGAAAGTATCTATTCTCTCTGAACTTGCTGAAAAGGACACATGAGATAGGAATAAAAAAAAAAAAAAAAAAGGTACCATCTGTTTGCTCCACATCTGGCTTTGAAGACAGATCTGACATGAAGGGTAACATAAGCTCTCTAGATGTACCATATAAAAAGAGCCCTCAGAACAGAAGATGATATTCCAAAATCACGTTGGACCTCTCAAAGACTGAGTAATTAATCCGTCAGATACACTTCATGATAGTCCTGCCATCATCCATAGGCACACCAGCATCTTGTGGTTAAAGAAATGAAAACTAGGCAACTGGTTGTAGGAAAGCATTAAAATATTAGTTGAGTCTTTGCAGAAATTTATTTTTATAGTTTTGGGGTTTTTTTGACAAAGCGATGATAATTACTTTGAGTAATTACTCCTTATAGGATAGTTTCATTTTCATAGACCCACAGAAATTGAAAATATTTGAAATCTAATGTACCTACTTAATCTTCAGCACCTGGACCGTCTGTTCTGCAGCACCTAGAGCATCTGTTCTGTCTGTGCCACAGTTTATGTTACATCGCTTACTGAGGTGATAGGCGGAGGTTGTGCAGTGACTATGCTCACCCAGTGACCATAATTATCCCATGCTTCAGGTAACCAAGACTTTTCCTTGGTGGTAAAGAAACCTCTTCTTTCTCTTGTGAAAGAGTTTTGGCACAGTATTCAATACTTTCTGCAGTCTGACATTCGCAGTTAGTCTAACAGGTACGCTGTATGTATGTGTAAATATTAAAGACTATATAGCATTTACATCTGAAAATGGCACATACTTTGGACATATTAAGCTTCATAAATAGGATAAATAGAATAAATAAGGGCTCTTTTGTTCTTAGTGGATGATACCAAAGCACTGAGACCTGAGAAGAAGTGCTCCAGATGAGGGTAGGAACTCATGGAAAGAAGGGAAGGAGGTCTAAGACCAGGAAAAGGTCATCTTTGGGGCCCCCTGGACAACATTTATCCTCGTGCTCGGTGAGTATATATGGTCATGAGGGTTTACCTGATGTAGCAAGGAGCACCTTCTAGGGTTTTGGGGGTGCTCGGGAGGTTTGGCGGGTGTCACTAGATGGCACTATTTCAAGGGCTTTCCCAGGGTGTTGTGGACGATCTCTCTGCCTAGTTGGGTGGTGGTAGCAGGTGGGTGGGAAAGTAAGGGTTCAAATGGCAAGGGGATTGGTTTTCTTACACTTTCTAATACAGTAGGGTTATTTATGGAAGCAAAGACACCACCTGAAGGCGGGGGGTGCTATCAGCTGAGCTCCTGGAACACCAGCTTGGCTGTGACTTGGTCGCGCGCACCACTGTTCCGAGAGGGTGGCAAATAATCTATGGAAATGTACAGCTCTATTACACCTGTAATTTGAAAATTTACCCAGGGAGGGTGCTACTCGTTTCCCCTCTAAAGAGAAGCTGATTCACACGGCCTAGAAATGGGGTGATGCTTAGCAGAGGAACAACGGTATTTTAGCACATGATTGTCATGTAAAGGAGATAGATAATTATGTGATTAATTGCACAGCCATATGAGAAACCAATCTGTGCACTACAATCTCTCCTGTAATCTGTCACAAACAAAACTTATTCTGGCCATTCAAATAGCTAGCCTAAAATATTCCTCTTGACACGTAATGATAATTTTTTGTCTTCATATATTAATTTTCTGTCAGTCCCCCTTGCACAAAAATTCTGTTTTCTTTTATAAAATCCTGTCTTGGAGTAAGTCAGCATTCAATGACAGTTTGATATTTGGTGACTTTTTGGATTAGAGAAAGGATCTTTTTTAACCCTGGGTCTGGGTTTTTATGATGGGATACACAGCTCTTATTTTTAGCCCTGAGACAAGCTCTTGGAAGTGGCACACTTAGATAAAACGGTTTTATGTCATTTGTTGAGATATTCATATTTTCATCTGGACTCTGAACATATCTGTGACTTGTCTTATTGTCAGCAGGTGTAAAGAAAGACTAACTAGCTCTAGTAATGTTTTTTAAAATCCCTTCTTTTGTTTTTTAATGACTCTGGAATAAATCTACTGGTATAGAATGGTGCAAAAGTTTTTTTAGCAGGAATTTTGGATGTCTGCATTATCACTATAGCAAAGGCAGGTACAAATTGACCTTCATAATTAAACACCATCAAAACCATTCTATACTTACCACATGACACGGATGTAGTAAAATACACTGGGTTTATACGCTCTCTTCAGAGGCTTGTTATGTAGAGTTTCTTACAGTTTCTGGTGTCAGGATGCTTATTATTATAACAGACTTTTTAGAAGTCTGTGCTTCAGAGTTACCACTCTGAATGCTCACTTGTCCATCTGGGGCTATATCTCTGAAGAGACAAGATGAAACAAAATATTTTCTTTAGAAAAGGACTATTCGAAGTGATCTAAAATCCATTTCTAAATAAATATAAAACCACATAGCATCTGGGAAATGGAAAGAAAAATAGTAATGCCTGTGCTCTGGGATGGAGAAAATGATGAACTGTGTCATTTTTGCAGTGTTTTGCCTTGTACTGTGTACATGCTGTGCTAGGAGACTTGCCTCTCGGGCAGATCACAGAAAGCGGAAAGAAAGCAGATGCAAAGGTCAAACCCAGCTGAAATCCCTGCTATTGCACCTGAGGTATTTGCTGAAAACAGCGGGCAAGGACGAGGCTAAGCAAGCAAGAAGCTGTCACCCTGTGAGAGGTTGCTGTTTCCCCCTGTGTTGGGGAGAACTCCAGTATCTGTCGATCCCGAGATGCATGAGGATTTGTGCATGGCTTTAAAGAAATGACATTACCTCATATTTACAACTTCCTCCAAAAGAAGGAGACATTTTTTCTCTAATCCCTAATCATATAGAAATGGTGAAGTTTCATTGCTTCTAAAATTTCCCGAAGACTCAATCAATATTTCTCTACTTGACCCCCTAAGTAGTATTCTTTTGCTTCAATGAATTATAAGCAAAAATCAGTTGCTATTTGTGTTGCAGATATTTTCAAGCACCTGCAGCTACCAAAAGTAACCACAGTGGGTTACTTCTATTTCTACTCTTGGTGCAATTTCCCAGTCATATATCCTCCTTTTTTTCCATTTCACTCACTTTGGTATTTGCACACACACACAAAAATCCAAACCAAACAATCCTTCTCTTGAACAGTGACACCAAAATTATTTTTACATTAGGAGCGGAGTGTGAAGTGCATCCAACTCCTGGTAACTGAGAGCCCATTAGTAGAGACACAGAACAAAAGTGACCATGATGTGTAAGTGCAGCACTCAGGGCGCCACACCTGGAAAAGAAGAGATTTGGGATCCCATCCTTACTTCATTTAATAATTACCATAAAATGCTTTGTAGGCTTAGATCGTAGGGCCAGGTCCCTATTACTGGCCCTTCTACTAGTTAAACTGTGCAGGCAAAGTGATACAAATACAAGGTAATTATACCCCATACTCCCTACTTTCCCTCCCACTGTTCTTGGAAGAAACTATTGCATCAAAAATGGTTAGGGAGTTTTCCTGGGAGCTGGGAATTATGGATTCATGTTTCTTAGAGAAGGGATTAGCAAAGTCTGTGGAAGCTTAAAAGGAAAAAACTCAAGTCATGAGCACATTGCCTTTGTTACCTTACCTCTGTGACTGTTACTGGTGAAACCATGCTGAGAATAAGGGATTTGGTTCTGGAAAATATAGTGGAAGAAGGGCATTGGATTGATCTGTGTACATAGAAGAGCTAGTGAAAAACTCGTGTACTCTACTTAACTTTTTGAAGAAAAATTGTAACTTATCAGTGTATGAATCAATATGATGAATAATATTTTCATAGAATGATTTTTGGTTAATCCAGGTAAATGTATAATAAAATCCAACATTTGGAATTTGAAGCCAGACAAATTCAAATTAAAAATCAGGTGAATATGATTAATTGAGTGGCTATCTGATTAACCAAGCTGTTTGCCAAGGGCTACAGTAGATTCTCTCTCCCCTTAGGTCAAGATTTACCTTAAATTAAGCTAAATTCAGTCCAAATGGGAGCATATTCTATAGTTTCTCATAGGGTTATGTGGATTGGTGCCCACAACCTCCCACGTTGACCAAAATGAACCTAGAACTGAGAGCAGCACATCACCATGTGAATGTGTCAACATCTTCTTGAGAAAGGGCTGATCTCCTTTGTTCTTGAAAAGGGATGTCCCAAAGGCTTTACCCTGGGAGGGCATCTGAGCTGTGAAGTGCTCTCCCATAATGAGGAGAAAAGTCCACTTTTTCCACCACACTTCTTGAGGACCTGCAGGCATGGCTTGCTCCACTTGGCTGGGGCAAGGTGGAGTGCTGCTGACTGGGAGGGTGGAAAAGGGAACCACAGCCCATTCCAGGCCTTCCCTCTCCTGGGTTGGCTGATGAGAGAGAGGACAGAGTGGTAGAAGAGGTCTTGGGAGTGAAGACTCAGGGACCCCACTAATATTACAAATTTTGTGACTATATCAACAGACAAATAATCTGATATTGTTTGGTATTCTTTTTTTCTTCATTTAATCACAATGAGTAAACTACCTTTTGATAGTTTAAAATCACCTGACTTTCAATGCCCCTGGACAACACCAAGCATTTGGACATTCTTAAGCCTGAGAGAGTTTCTGAAACTTTCCATGGCCTGGAGGCATTCTCAGAGGCCAAACACAGGACCTAATCCTATGCAAAGTCATCCAGGGGCTATAGTGTCATTATGTCTATTCCTCTTGGCATTCCCCTGTAATGTTAAACTGTGCCTGTTCTGCTGAATGCTCCTGCTCCGGGGCTTTCTGGCCCCGTGGTAATGAATGATTTTATTCCCAAACTATTCCCCTCTGGGGCAGACTGGGCACAACTACATTGCATAGCACCAAACCAACCATCTTTATTATTTTGTGCAGTTTTTCAGTTCAAAGCAACTGATGTAATGCCAGAGCTCTGTCATGGCCCATCAGCCAGTTTTATAGCATGCAACTGAGAAAATGACTGGTGTTTTGGAGGTTGCATAGCCACCCAGGGTAGTGATGGAAGATTTATATTGACTAGAGGGAGCCAAACGTGGTATGGTTTGGTCTGTGCTTTTTGGGAGCAGAGTCTGTAGTGAACTGTCCCAAGAACCTCAAGCATTGGAACGGGCTGCTCAGGGAAGTGGTCAAGTCCCCATCCCTGGAGGTATTTAAAAGCCAGGTAGATGAGGTGCTTAGTGCCATGGTTTAGTGGTGGGATGGAAGTGTTAGGTTAACGGTTGGACTTGATGATCTTAAAGGTCTTTTCCAACATAAACGATTCTATGAACTGTACCCGAGTTCTGTGGAATGATGTTTATGTTGTGTGAATAGCCAGGGTGCAGAAATGAAGTGGGAGCTAAGACCTGCCTCATAGAGAAGAAGCAGGAAGCAGTTTTCAGGAGAGCTGATCTTCCTCCACTGAAACTCTTCCCTTTTGTATTAATAACTGAAATATTAAATATTCATCAGACCCAGGATGTTAACAAGATGGGTTCACACATCCATCTTGACTTCTGTAAACACCAGATATACAACTGTTAATTTGTCTGTCTCTTCCGCCTCCTCTTTCTTCTTTTCATCAGCTCAATGATTCATGTTTGTAAATCCTAGAATTTTCAGAAGTTTAGTCTTGAGCCTTTAATAATTGACTGCTTTTGTCTTCTGTGAGCATAGCAAGAGCTTATAATACTGGTCTCAATAAACATTTCAACATTTCAAAACGACAACCCCCCCAAAAATTACCCAAATCTTCTTTACCTAGAAACCTTGTCTTGCTGATGACCTTAGCCTATTGCAGCTATGACAACAAACCCAGAGAAACTGATAACATCTGCAAGTACGCAATTTCATGGAGCATGTCACTTTTGCTAACTGAGGTCAATGTTACTTCCCAAAGCCTGTGATCTAATTTTTTCTACCAGGCTAGTTTCTGCTTGTGACTTCTCAAGTTGGTGATGAGTTGTTAAGCAAACTACAAGGAAATCACCTATATGGCATTAATTACAGTGAGGCATATGTAATAATTTTAATTTTATATTCTCAAGAAATAAATTGTGGAAGTAAATTAAGTGCTGTCCAGTAAACTCATTTGCAGGTTCATTCTGTGAGTAAATCAAAGTGTATGTGGTAATTCTCTCCTAAGGTGAATCTTCGATCTTTTACTTACTTAACAAACGATCATCTGTTACTCAGAAATTAACAAATTCAATCAAATAAATCACAGAACACTGTAGAGTACAACATACATACTGCTTGTATGTACTATATAGATTAAGCTTTCCTGTCTTTTCTCCAAATTCTTTGTATTTGTATAATTAGACTCAAAATAACCTTGCCTAATACTCCTGATTGAGGCAAGAATCAGGAACAGGAGAGGGAAATAGCATAAGAACAGGGCAAAAGTACTCATTTCATAATATACTATATATGTGTTCAGATAACATGTAAAAAACAGTCACATTCCTGCGCAGTCACTTGGTGACTTGCCTTGTTTGTTATGTTTATAATGACTCATAAATAAATGTGTGACTAGACACTCAGCAAGAGCTCAATGAGACCTAGAGGGAATTATTAATCTCTCTAAATTACCTAATCTGAAAAAAATTAAAATGAAATTTAATAGCAATGCTTTTCAATCTTTTGCTGATGAAGCTCTGACTTGACTGGAAGTATTCTGAAAACTCTTAAATTAACCTTGTTATTAACATGGCATGTTTGTCTGGTAAAACAGCCAGATACAGACATACATGCATATCTTTCACAGCTTTCAGTTTTCCCATTGGCCATGTTTTAGGTCTGATCCTTTTTGTTGGTCTTTTCTGGGATTATCTCAAATTAAGCTTCATCTTTCTTTAACTTCAGTACCCAAAAGTGAATGCAGGACTCCAGCACTGTTACCAATGTTGAGTGGAAAAGCTCCTCTGAAGTTTTGGTAGCAATGGGAATTTCAAAGCACAACCATCTGTATTTATCAAGATAATTTTTGTTTAGCTGCAAGGTTTTGGGGAATCAAAGACAGTATGTTGTTTGTATCAGCTTAAGTGTCATGTACATCCATACTAGGGTACCAATCCCCATCTTTACTCTCCTGGGCACCAGCCCATTGCACAGCTCTTGGATGATACAAGGTGGTCATAGTTGTATCTAACTCTGCCATAACACTCTGCAAATTTGAAGCCTCAAAACTTTTGTTGATGGTGAGTATTTTTTTCCCTGCTAAATGGAGATTCAGCAGCTAATTACCTAGGTTCTTTTTGGTTAATGAAGAGCAATAGGCATTCCAGAGACTGATTCAGTACACCTATTCTAAACACCCACCTTGGGTGGGATGAGTCATCACTGTGAGCTGCCCATGTCTGTCCACTAACTATAGAAGGAGCCTAGATATCTAGTTTACACCTAGATGACTAAATCCTAGATGGCTTAAGTTAGGTGAGATGAATAATTCCTGGTGACTGCAGAAACAGATGAGTCTATACTAGCAATAAGGAGGAATTTTTGCATTTTGACCTTCTGCAGTTTGGCACAGCAGTCATCTACGAAGGGGGCACTCCCCCAAGCTAGCTGCTCTCCTTAAAGGACAGCTCTTGTGTGGCAGCTCCAGGCCCCAGTTGGGTAGGTGGCTAGACGGAAACCCCACACTTCCTCTCCTTTTGCTGACCAAAAGGTCAGCTTTGTGCTTCACTTCACAGAAGGGGAAAATATTGCTCCACACCAGTTTCAAATCCTGTCTAATTAAGGACAACAGACTTACTGTAGCAACCAGAGACTCCTTACTTAGGATTCACTAACCAAAACCATTCAGCCCTGGTGACTTCCTGGTCTTTCTGCTGTCAGCAGTGCTAACACTGGGCATTCTGATTGGACTGGAGAGACAATAATGGAGAGACTGAGGACAAAACAGGCATATTTTGGAGGTTCTACTATTGTTGTTGAGAGCAGTTGGTAACACAGTACGAATCCACAGAGACCAGCTCCAGATTGGCCAACACTACAGTGAACCAGTATAGGAGCACAAGGAATACAGTGGTAGTATGGCCATGGAGGCAGGTGCTGACCAGTGCAGTAACCTCCACTCCAAACCAGTGGTACAGATAATCACTTGCAGCTACTGCCAAAACTGGAAGTGAACCAGCTTGGGATGGAAAGACCTGAGGCTCTCCAGAAGGAGCCTGTCATAGCAAGTCACGTACCAAGGGACTGGTGTTGCATTTTGCCAATAGGTCAAACCCAAATAGCAGATGCAGCAGGGCTCCCTGTCGTGCAGTGCTTGACCAAACTGCCCTATGCAATGCTGGCTTTTGTGTAATATAGTAAACAGCACTACTTATACGTGTTACAGTGCTATATGAGCTTCATTGCAAAACACAGACAGTTCTTGTAGAAGTCCCATAAAGGAAAAATTTCCCATATTTTGCCTGATATTTACAATTACAGCTGTTTCCTGGGGAAGGACTGTCAATGAACTGGAGAGTTTAAATGCCTGTAAACAAACCATTACTTAATAATACTCAAACCTCTGAAATGATCTGTGCTGTTACATGGATGCACGGACCTCTGCGAATGTCCCTAATGAAACTAGTTGGTTCCCTAGCTGTGTCATGTCTTATGGGTCATCTGTGAACTTGCTGTGATTTCTGCTTACTGGGTACTATCCTGACCAAGATAGCCAAGAATGATCTCTCTTTCACCTGACATTCTCAGAAGGTATCATCCTCTCCTGCTGAGTATTTGGATGAAGTGACAGCTATATTCCTGATGCTAACAGTCATTTTATTTTCCTTTGTGGAAAACAAACCATTTCTCATGAAGAAATGGCAGCTCCCAAGACTTTAAGATTTGAAAAAGATTCTTCTGCCTTTTTCCTAGGTATCTGTTTCTATACACCTGTATTACTATACCACTTCTGCTTAGCTACAGTATCATCATCAGTATTTTCAAGTAAGGAATTTAGAATCATGAATGGTTGCTTCTTAAATTATCAACGTCTATGAACAAGTAGATAATAACGTACTAGCACAAGCAAAGAAAATACATGCTAACTTTGTTTGAAATTAATTGAAACCACTGTAGGCTCCTTACTTAGGATTCACTAGCCAAAACCATTCAGCCCTGGTGGCTGCCTGGTCTGTCTGCTTCCAGCAGTGCTAACAGTTCACATTGACTCAAGGATCCAGCTGCCAGCCAAAAAATATAGCTTGGCTTGGAAACTGGAGTTTTCCTGTAGATTGTGACTGATGCTCAGCTGCTGAGATGATTTGGAGATCCAGTGCTATATCCTCATTGCAGATGCTTGCTTCACATGCAGCTCCCCAGGCCTGAGGCTGGTGGCTGAAGCATCCAGGGAGCCCAACCATGCTTACTTCTAAACGAGCTTATATTTACCCTCACAGTGATACTTTCAGGAGCATAAAACACAGGAAGGGCAGGTACCAACCAGTGACTTTCTTATGGTCTTGTACAGTAACTGTGCTAACAGTTAAACTGCTTTTGGCTTTTATCCCCCCAGCTGTACCAGCCTGAGGCAGCATGAGCATTCATGCCTGTGTCGACGATGCAGCCTCCTGTCCCAGTTTCTCCCTCCCACTCATGAGTGGAAAAGGCTGGCTCCTTGTGACACAGCTTTCCCCTGGGTTCATGGAGTCCAATAACCTCCTACTGGCTGCACATAAGTTCATCCCAAGAAACTCTTAAGTGTAAGCCCTCACCTGGAGATTGATAGGTAATGGCCTAGTTGCTCCCAGCACTGTTCTCTCACTTACTTTCCAGTCACTTACCATTTGGGATCTTAATAACATTATCCTCTGCTGTCCTCTCCCTTTTTCCCCTCAGCTAATGTTAATGTTTCTTCTTTCAGCTCTACCCACTCCTCCTTCCCATAGTATAGTGACAGCTTACATCTTGAGCTGCAAATTTTCCACTTTCTCTTTCTGGCTTTTAAAAGAAGCCTCTGTGTTAAATGAAGCGAAGAATTCTGTCACCATGAGCTGCAAGGAGAACACAAACCGCCTTGACTTAACGGTACCACACAGACAGAAGGACATTTCATTACTTTTTTTATATTAACTAAACCATAGGGGGGTTGAAAGGACATAGGTGACCTGAAGAGGGAGGTCAGCCAAGAGCCTATGTTGTCTCATCTGCCTTGTTATTCGACATCTTTTCCGGAAGAAGTAGAATAGCTGCTATAGAAAGTTCCTTCTGTTTAGTATTCCCACCCCTAGGCTCGGCAGAGCTGTGGGGAGACCACAGCATACATCCAGCAAAGCCACTGCACTCGGCATTACAACTATTTGTTCTTTGTGCTAATTTCCACCACGGGCAAAATACAGTCCAGAGCCCCATCTAAACCCAAAATGTCTTTACAGTTATGGTGAAGGGAGGCACAGCAGAAAGTTTTGTGTTTAAAATTTTATACCAGTCCTTGTTTTAGAAGAAGAGCAAGCAGATGGGTGACAACAATATCCCTCCCTTCCTCCTTAGGCAATTATATGCTGCTCCAATGTGACTTGGTGCCTGCTAAAGACTAACCTTTTGCTTCAGTATTGCCTGTGGATTGGTATGAGAGATTACTAGGTCCCTGCTCCGGTTAATTACCTCATGGCCCCGCTGCAGGAGAGCAAAGGTGAGAGCTGTGGATACTTGCAAAGGAGAACAGTGACTATGATTAGCAGATGATGTAAAATAAGATCAGGTGTGTGCTCCTCTATTTAGTATCACACTCCACCCTGCTACATGATTTTCTCCTTGCTAGGGGGAAAAAAAAAAAAAGAGTTGTAAGTACGTAAATGAAGCATGTGCTGCTTATAGGTTCTTACTGCTTACAGCTCTATTTCCTCTTCTACTGAGATAAGTTTTCTGGTTAGAGGCATTATCCAAGCTATTTTTTTCAGTACCTCATCACTGTTTTCTAGTCTTGAATATGTACTGCTTCTTCATTATAAAAGAAGTATAATTCAAAATTAAAGCAGATATTTCATTGATCTGGCCTGTTCAGCACTGAGTAGTCCAAGATTAAAAACTAGAAGGGATTAACTGGAGAAAATAGGGCTTGAAGAGACTGAAAGCTCACCTGACCCAACTTAGGGCCCCCAGGCACATTCAATTACATGAAAATGATTCCTGGAAATGTTTGTCTAACCTATTCTTTAAAAACACTAGAGACTGCAATTCTACAACCACCCCAGGCTGTAGTACATCAGCACTTCACCATCTTTATGGTTAGAAACTCCTCTTATAAGGTTAGAGCTACATTTCCATTTACTGCAATTACTCCCTTTACTCTCAGTGTACATAGGGAATAATTTACAACTGTCTTCTCTGTGAAAACTACTTGAAGACCATTACTGTGCCTTTTGGTCTTTTCCAGACTGAACTATTTCTTCCAGTCTTTCCTCACAAGCTTTGCCTCCTAATCCACCGATCTTTCTTTTTTCCCTTCTCTCCTTTTCTTTTTCCATT
>NW_009260836.1:48249-96103 GCF_000687185.1 Egretta garzetta | reverse complement strand
GTTCCAGATTCAGACACCTAGATTTATTTGTCTGTAATTTATGTCTTCACAAGTGAGGACGGTGTCTAAGCTCCTCATAGTCTATGGAAATCTCATTAAACCAGTCAGTGAAATCTAGAGTTGTTCAGATTACCCTAAAGTAG
Organism: Egretta garzetta; assembly: GCF_000687185.1. Classification (NCBI taxonomy): domain Eukaryota; kingdom Metazoa; phylum Chordata; class Aves; order Pelecaniformes; family Ardeidae; genus Egretta; species Egretta garzetta. Next base: position 95,960 of record NW_009260836.1, on the reverse strand, counting down.
GCAGATTTAGTCAGCTAAACAGCTCTGAAGACTCCACTGGGCTCAGTGCAGTTCCCTAGACATGGATGTCTAGTGCTGTTTGAGATGCCTTTGAATACCCTGCCCAGCATCCACCTATTGGTCCAGAAGGACAGTCTCCTGTAGTCTCCATGTCACATCACCAGCCCCATGTCAAAGATGCCCTATGACATCTCAAAGTGTACAGATGGCCTCAGATGTTTATATTTAGGCAACCAAACTGACTCCACAACTGACATGTAGACTCTTACACTGCAAAATCAAGGTCAGATACAGATTCAGAACCTTACTGTCAACCTTGTTTTACTGTCTAGCAGCAAGAGTTAGACACGGCATCAGAAGCTGTGCACACAGCCTATAATGATAAATACAAGGATGGTCATAACTTATTTGTTTATGGAAAAAAAATGTAATGTCCACAAATAATCAGTCTTATCAGAAGAGAAGAATGAGGTTTTCTTCTTTCTGGGTATTATATGTCAATTCTGACGTTCTGTGATAACCTGTGCTGGAAGTAGAAAGGGACTCCAGAGTCTAAAATTATTATTCTAAACTGAGGAAGCTAAGATGTCTGCTGGTGCAATAAAATGTGGTATTAGCTGACTTTTCCATCTTTCAGCTTACAAGGTGTGGGATGCTGTGATAGCTAAACCACCCTCCTCTTCATGCTGCACAAATATATATATGAGTTCAATGATTACTTGCAGCTTCTGTGTTTTCACTTTAAAAATGCCACATATAAAAATGGATGGGCTGTCAATGTTTTATTCAATCTGGAGAAATTCATTTCTCCAAAGGGTGGAAAGTAAAATCAAGAGGATAATTTGTGCTAGTGGTGCATATGACATAATGGATGAGTGAAAGTTATTGCTCAATAAAAAGTAATTTTATCTGGGCTGGAAGCTCCCTCTTCATATTATTTTGGATCAGAGGCTCATGTGGGGAACAGTAGACAGGATGAGTAAAATAGGGAGGATAGAAAGTAATTTTGGAGCTATGACAGACTCTCTAGTTCATCAAAAACCTGCAGAGCCCCTCTAAAACTGCTCTAGATACTGTGCTAAGTGGGAAGAGCATGCCAAGGGTAGGAGGGAATGAAGCTGATTTAGTAAGCAACCTGTTGCTGGATCATCTGCATGAAAATTCCTGCTTTACTAATAGGGTATCAACTCTTCTGCCAAGATTTCATTTCTTTGCCCTCCTCTGGATATTGGCTTGGGGCAGTTCAGGTGGGATTAACTGTTTTCTAGGGAAGTGATGCTGTATTGAGGGAGCAGGGACTTGCAGTCAGCCTAACTAAAGTAACAGGACGGTCCCTGCAGCGGTCAGGCTCCTCACCAGTCTCGCTTGCTCTCTCCCTCCACAGGTTGTTGCAAGTGGGTTGTCCTCACCTTTTCTCCCCTCCTGACCTGAGAAAAGTCGGTCTTGTTCCTGCTCATCCTCCTGAGCACATGCAGGATTTGCAGGTAACCAGGCAATTCCAGTCAGTATTACTTTACCTCACCTTAAACAACTCATTTCAAAACAAAACCAAAAAGCTGCCATGAAAAGCTAAGCTGTATTGACATTTTCACTGATGCTCAAACACTAGACGAAAAAGGTAGGACACAGAATTTTGGCTAAACATTTGCTGAACTAAAAGCTTTTTCCATCCACTAGCAAGACAATCAATAAAATGCAGCTCCATGGGTATCCATGTGCGCACTTGGTTTTGAGTCCTCAGCTGTCTATTTGACAACCTTTCTTTCTTGACACTTTGTGCAATACTGTTGGTTAGTTCAAGGAAGAAACTGTATGTGAAAATACCCAGGGAGACTGATTATATTCCCGCTGTTTAAGCATGTTCTCCCAAGGCACGTTTAGCTACACATTGAATAATTTTTCAGTTGAAATTACCTCTTTCCTTTTTTGTTTTTTGGGTGTTTTTTTTTTTGACAGATGAATAACAAGTACATAGTGGTGTAGTAGTTAATTTTGTAAGCTTTAGAACAAGGTTGTAGCCTTTCTACCTATACTGTTGTTTCTTGTATCTGCAACTAAATTCAACGCAATGAATGTATTAAATTGCTAGCCTATGTCAGTAGACTTAGTACCTGGAAATGAACAGAGTCTTCAATCCTTTTGCCCTTCTATCCAGAATCAGCCATACACTACAAAAATGAGGGATAGGACATAAAATTGGAAGCTGCCAGATTGAAAAGACATGTTGCTTCTTTAATTTGATTGTATAATTAATTTCTCTTTTCCTCCTTTTTCTGCCCACCCCTTCCCTCAAGGTGCTCTAATGTTTATCTTGGGTGTGCTGAAATTCAATGTATGAAAATATTGAATCTACTCTCATTTGCATATGTATACATTGAAATGCAAACTTTCACCTGGAAGTCAGGAGACCTTTAAATGCAGCATTTTCTGATGTTGGTACCTTGTTGTTCTGATATCGCTATCCTGTATTTAAAAAGTTTAGATATTGTTTTACTAATTATGACTTTTAAGGCCATAGTGGGAATTCATGGCTGTGCAGCAGGTCCCCAAGAGCCTGGAGTAAGAGGCAGCCACTGCTACAACCTTCTGCAAAGGGTGGTATTGGCTCCCCCTGAGCCACTTTGGTTTTACTGGTCAACACAGAGGGCAGCAGTAGGGTCAAAAAATCATCTCATTTGGGCTATAGTTTCAGGCACTTCAGCTGCTAGTTCCTCCAAGTTAATGGAAAACACCTGGATTTAGCTAAATCAGCCTGTAAGACTTCAAAAACAAAAGGCTCGTGTCCTTTAAGTGACACAAGTCAAGGACTGCTTTCATCTTAGTTCATCTGAAGATTCAAACTTACATAAAGGCTTTTAAGGTTTTGCATTACGGAGTGAACGTTTGAAATTGTTTAAGATTATTATTGTTACTTAAAAAGAAATATTTTATATGCTCCATCTGAGAACAGACTTTTCTGTTTCAAAGTCATAACAACATGTCCCAGCCAAAGAGCATGAAATGTTGTAAATGCTCCTCTACTCTTCCTTACCAAGCACTTTGGGGTCTGCTGGTGAAAAGTGCTACAGAATTTCCAATTGTGATAATTACTATTATTAAAACTGAATTCAATTTTGATGGGGGATGCAGTTTTTGAAGCAAAGCTGTGGCTAAATAAAAGTGAATTTGTATTATCCCCAAAAGCATTTCTAACTACATCTAAGCAAGATATCAACAGCTGAGGCTGTTAACTGTAGGAGCACATGTTATTTTTGCTCAAGAACATTGCTTGTCATTTTGTATAAAGAAAAGAAAGTATTTACATTACCTCCAGAATTTCCGATCACTATGTAATCTTAAAATAGTTCCCAGAAATCTCCTGGAAAGAAAAACAAATACATCCCAAATTAGTAGGGAAATATGGAGGATTTATGTTATATTTTTAACAGGGAGTGGACTTGGCATACTTCTATCAGATTGTTCAAAATATCCATAATATAACTGTTCTTAATTAAATTACTAAAACCACTTCCTTCACTTTTGCTAATGAATTCTTAAGTCCATCTCCTGCTATGCACAATTTCTCTTTTTCTTTTGGCTGAAGTCTCACTTTTGTCATCATTAGAAGAAACATTTACTAATAAGATCATTTTCTTTGTGTGGGCAGACATCTGTTTCCAATTTAGCTTTCAAAAGCCTGGCAGAGTCTCTAGCAGCTTACAATGATGTGACAATGTTCATCTTATTGCATTTCACAGAAAGAATCTTTCCAAAAGTTTGGTACATTCAGACATATTAAAAATTATGATTTTTTTAGTTTCCAATGTGATGGTCTCACAGTAATATTTGGATGCCTTTTTGTAGAGGAAAAGCAAGTTATTCTTACTGTGTCATTTTTTCTGTTTGTTATCAGAAAAACATCTGAACACCTTAATATTATTAAAACTCATGTCCTATGATCTGGTACATAAAGGTCATGTATATGTAGCAGGAGAGTATGAATCTCAGCAGAAATTAAGGAAAAAATGACACAGTGATAAGGATGCTATGGGTACAGATACATGTTCTCTGGAAACTGAAAGACTTGTTTCTTATTCTCCAGATGGTATAGTTACTTTTAATATTTAAAGAGTCACTAACTAAATAAGGTTTTCAGAAGCAGAGAAGTGAGGGTGTAAGCAAGTAAATAAAACGTCATCACCTCACCAACAAAACAGAGAGATAATCGATGTAAAGAAACTGTAAGGTATGTCCACCCCAATACAGTGCTGCTTCTTTGATCCATTTTGGATATTACTGTTCTCTTCCCACTATTCTTTTTATTTATTCCCTGTGATGATTTGACATCAGCTTGGGACATCAGACACAAGAACCTCAGCTGAGCCGCCTGAACACAGGCACTCAGTGTCCTCAGACATCCACACAGGCCCCCCAGGGTGCTGCAGGAGGTACTGGAGACCGTTGTCCATCTGCAGCAGCCGGCAGAGGCCAGGCAGGGCACCAGGAGCAGCTTAGGTGGCACTAGGTGCCTGCATTTAGGGACCTGAATCAAACCCAGCATCTCCACAGGCTTCAAAAGCTCTGTCTTTATTGTGTGACGGACTGGTACTTCAAAGAACTACCCTGGCATTTTCATGATAAGAAAATAGGGCTTTATTTCTTTCTATCTCATTGCTTTAAAAATGCTAATTTCTAGACCCACATTTACTTATGGATGTGGTTCTGGTATTTTCTTTATCTCTCAATGGTGGTATACTTCTGGTTTATGCACAAATGTTGGCAACACTAGACAACTCTCTGAAAAATGCTATTACAATAATTAATCAATATTTAAAATTATAATTAAGAAACTTTAAAGCTTGATTGAGGGGAGTTTTCAGGAACTGCCGTACATTCAAGTGGAGGAGATTTCTTCAGGCTGAACGCCTTTGGATGAGAAGTCTTTCAGCTAAGCAATGCTGAAGTGTATATTGTGCCAGCTTTGTAGTTAGGGAGAGTAATTCAATCTGCAGTGTCCCAAGACTGTTCATAAACATTAAATTCACATGAAAGAAATAAAAGCAATTTCAGTAGCATGCAAATGAATTGGATTCTGGAGGAGCTAAGGAATCAGCTTTACGTTACACATTGCCTTAAAGATAGTACAAGTGGTTTCAGAAAAGCTATGCAAAATGTATAATTATAGCATTCTTTAATGTACATTTCCCTTTCTTTATTTAGAAACAACCAAACAAAAAATTTTGCTTGGATTTCTAAAAGATTCTTCATCCTTATCTGAATAGCTGTTTTTTGCTACAAAAACAGCTGTGGCCAAAATCATGGCATTTTTAAAAAGAAGAAAGAAAACTCTAATCCTTATGTAAAGGATAAAAACCAAAACATTCAGTATTTTCTAGGCCAGTTCATATTCTGCCTTTATTTTAAAAATTAACACAATTTCTGTAGCAGCAGTCCAGCGAATTCCAATTTACAATCACTGTTACTTCAAATCTTTAGCCATTATATTCCGATGCCTTTCAAAGATGGTATTTTCAGATAATTGCTTTATTTTCATTAGTTGCTTGTTGATTCAAGCGACATCAGCAATTTTGCTATTAAGTGAGACTGGAACATAGGAAAATCATGGAATCATATAGATCATCTAATTCCAGCCCCCCTGCCATGGGCAGGGACACCTTCCACTAGACCAGGTTGCTCAAAGCCCCATCCAACCTGGCCTTGAACACTTCCAAGGCTGGAGCATCCACAACTTCTCTGGGCGACCTGTTCCAGTGCCTCACCACCCTCATAATGAAGCATTTCTTCCTTATCTAAATCTACTCTCTTTCACTTTAAAGCCATTATGCCTTGTCCTATCACTACATGCCCTTCTAAAAAGTGCCTCTTCAGCTTTCTTGTATGCCCCCTTTAAGTACTGGAAGGCTGCTATAAGGTATCCCTCGAGCCTTCTCTTCTTCAGGCTGAACAACCCCAACTGTTTTAATTCTGACAAAAATGAGCTGAAGAAATCTAGAGCTCATTCTAATAGAGAATTTAAAATAATCCTCAAATACACATTAGAGCCTATAGTACGGTGCCATCTCTGAGTACTGCTGGGAAACAAGGGCAAGTACTTCACTGCATTTGTAATCATGTTGGGTCAACTAAAACAGAAAAACAAACAAACAAACCCCACTATAAGGGTAATAGAAAAAACACAGGAGTAAAAAAATCAACTTTTGCTCTTCTAACGCATGACTGCAGAAATCAATACATAACAGGACAGCTCACCTGTGTTCTGTTTCCAATGTTCAAAATTTTGAATAAAGATTAATCACATTAAACCTAATTACCCAATAATGCAAGATGGAAAATGGTATTTTACTAACCCAGGCTGATGAATATCTGATACCTCAGAGTAACAGGGAAGCTCATGCATTGTATCTGCATTGGTACTGTTTAGTCATAACCACTGCAGAACATCCCACACAGTTTGCAATTACCAGGAAGCAGCAGTCACCAAGGATATTCTCATTTTTATCATTCTGTAACACCGACCAACATGTTGCCGCTGATGATTTAATTTTGCATTACATATCTTCTATGCAGATGTTGATTCTGGGTCAGGAACATGATGCTGTCATGGGAAGGGAGTAGGACTGTTTTCATGCACTAGATGTCTGCTCATTGTGAACAGTCCCTGCTATAGAAGTGACTAATGACACTTTCTTCATCAGTGTAGCAAAATTCCAACCTAAGACCTTTTTTTGCTCTCAAAAGATGTTGATGAATAATTCTCTAGAGCACATTTAATATAAGGATGGAGGAAAATGGATAAATGTCTTATCAGACAAGACAGTAATTTCACACTCTTTTTGATTCCTATTTGAGTACTGGATGGTCTTTAATTTCTAAGGACTTTCTCATAAGCATCTAGGAAACTTGTTCAGATATTTAATGTCATTTCAATTGGAGTAAACTGTCACAAAATGGTGAGCATTTCCCCTGTTTCTCTTATTCCTTGTTTATTTGGCTGTGATTTAGTTACACACTCAAGTATTCCCTCAGGCTATTAAGTGCTCAAGTACCCCAGCAAAACCTTGGAGAGGTGACACAAGATCTCTGCTACAAGACATTATTTCCATTAGGGCTACTGTTCTGCACTGCAGCAAAATGCATTAATAACACTGCATTATAATGTTCTAATGGGGCTACTGATGCATGTCGCCACTCAGCACAGTTCATTATCTCGTGATTAAGGCATGTGGCAAGATAAGAGCAGTTTTACAGATACTTTTCCAAACAGCTGAAGTACTTCTGAGGAGTAAAAAAAAAACCAAACCTTTCAGCTAAAGGGCTTTGCTTGTCTTGCATTTTGTGTTTTCTTTCTGAAATACTACATACTCATTATGTTCTTTTTTTGAGGCTTGAATGACAATCAACGTTTTCTACAAGATAACAAGGGAGTAGAGCAAAATAACACTAAAGAAAAAGACATGTTAACATTTTATGCAAGGGAACATTACTCATGAACAGCTTCACAGAATTCAGAACTATTTTGACAGAAGTAATCTGTGCTCCCTCCCTTTTTCATGCATGAATTAAAAATGTAATTAGGGCATCTGTAGAAAAATCACCACCTAATATACAAATGTCTGTCCAGAGATAATTTTTCTCTCTTGCAGTTCACTTAATAGTCTCAGCTCTTCTGTGGCGTCAAAGAGACTAGCGAAATTCCATTACAGCACCATATCATTTCATTGTTTAACTCTGTGGCTAATATCAGATAACAAAGTACAACATCAAATTTATCCTTGCAGGCACAGAGTAATTTGGAGCATTCTGGTTTGTCTGAAAACACTGGAGACCTCTTCTTTGTCTCTTTTCAGAAAGCTCATTGAGTTTTCTACTACATTGCAGGCTACATCCATATGAGCAGGGATGCACTTTTACTGTTCCTGTTGATTAAAGAAAGAGTGACACCTAAAAGCGAAGACACCTAAGGTGATGATGTGAACGTTCAGCACATTTCAGAACATTTCCAGATGCTAGAGTTTCTCACAATACTGTCTTGTGCCTCCATTCCCAAAGTGGCTCTAAGCTGGATGGTAGGAGTCTTACATTTCAAGATCTTGCTTTTCAGTGTATCACTTTCCATATAAGAAAATTAGTAGGAATGACTGGAAACAAGGCAGTTAGTAGACCTTAAAAGAAAATCAAAGACAGCCATTAAAGGTTCCCTGACTATATGATATTGCCTACTGTTAGCAAAATTACAGAAACCAAGACAATCTCCTTCTCTAATGAAGCAAATAGTGTAGAAGTACAGCTGGCACAAATTTCCCTAAGTGCTCAAGGCACACTTAACACTGAATGGCTTCTTCACACTAAGATATCTTTGTAAGATAATAACAAGTTCTTAGGTGTCTCAATTTTTAAAAAAAAATTATTGGGCCTTGCTTGTCCTCTCCTTTTTCCTTCTATCATTTTCTTTTTTTTCCCCTTTCCTTCTATTATTTTCATTTTTTCCTTTTCCTTTTCCTTTTTTCCTTGTTTACTTTTTCCCCTTTCCTTTTCCCCTTTCCCTTCTACCTTTTTCCTTTTCCATTCCTTTTTTTTTTTTCTTTTTCCTTTTAAGAGGCACAACCCTCATTAGAGCCCAGTACATCTTTCTGCTTGTGGGAGATCACCCTTCTAGAGCTCCCTCTTGACCCCAACACTCTTAGCTGTGGCTCTTCATAGCTTTGAATTAGCAGTAGATTAGTCTAAATATGGGGGATAAAAATCCATATTCAAAGGCATAGAAAAGGAGGACTTGGAAAAAATACCAACCATGTAACGTTAAAATAAAATTACTAATAGCAACAAAGGATTAATTAAGCCCTAAAAATTTTCAAGGATGATGTTATTAGAGATTACTGGATGCTATTTTATTACTTAAACATTTTAAAGACAACTGAAAAAGAAATCAAAAATTCAGAACACGCACATCTTTTAATACCAAAGTACTGTAGGTATCTGTATCTATAGTTCTGTACAAGTATTGGTATGGCTCACTGTATCTGGATGATTCTTAAAAGTGCAAAGATTTATATTCATAATGCCTCTAGCACCTGAAGACAGCTCATCTTAGATTAAGGAATGGGGGAATAAACCCCAGAACATTGAAGGCACAGACCCATAGAGATATTTAAGGACTATTATCCTAACGCTCCTAACATGTATTTGTGTATTTAAATGCTTTACCTTAAGATCTTCCTGATCTGATTCCCGAATCACAAACTGAACATAAGTTTTCTAAATCAAAGTTGCATGACTGAGTACAAGATTCAGCTCCTTTTTAACCTTCGTTCACTCCACACCCTGCCTCTGAACATTCATGGGGCCACTTGCTGTGCAGAAGTACAACAGTTACTGCTTTACAGTGACTTGGTTTAACATACCCATAAACAGAAGTAAGTGTTCCCAAATGTTGTAGGGTAATTCATAGTCTTCTACTAACTAGTGAAATATCATTATGACAGCACTAAAGAAAGATGTAAAGCAATGCAATGCGTTTATTCTGATCACGCCCACTTTTCTCTAGTTAAAGAAAGAAAAATATTATTAAAAAAATAAAAAGAGAGAGAAGAAAATTAAAAGGCAAATTAATGCCTGGAGGACACTCCAAAAGGAAAGGAATGATGAATGTCATTTAGAATTCCTTGCTTGATTTATCTGCAATATTCATAAGTGTGTGTTTATCCAAAAGCTTTGTCTCGGATCAGGCAATTAATTAAACTAGAGAAGATCTCAAGCAGGGAGAGCTGAGAGTTGTTAATAGTGTATGGCTGATAATCAAACTTGGCTGTGCTGTTTTTCTTGGGACACATTCCTTTGCACTTCTACAGCACTAGAAAGAGGTGAGATCCATGGCTAAGCTTAGTACAACATCTATTAAGCAGCCCCATCTCTTCAGAAATTGAACAGTTACCTGTAGTGTTAATGTTTCTCAGCTCTAGCAAAAAGATGATTGAACCTGAGCATATCTTCACTTCTTTGGGCATATGAACACAAAGGCTTTTATCCAGTCCATTTTACTTGAGGATAAGTGAGGAAGTAGGTGACTTTTGCAATGTGAGGTCAAAGCTGAAAAAGAAGACTAGGAGAAATAGCGAGGCAGGACAGCAACAATATCAGGACTGGTAAAAAGCCTAAGGGTGAGGATGAGACTTGGCTTCAAATTGTCACAAAAGGTGGTGAAAAGCACAGGAGAAGACAGAACTTGACAACAGGAAGGAACAGGTTTCAAGAGTATCCCTGTAATTTTGGTCTGGATCTTTCAGGGTGCTCAAACCAGTCACATGTTCCCCCACTTTGGGGGAACTTGGAGCTTTGAGACTGTAGTGGCTTTGTCCATAACAGGAAGAAAAAAAATATTGCTTACAAAACTAGATGGTTTCTCTAGCCCAGATCAAATACTGGCTTGTTGCCCTAAGCGTTGGGACTGCAGTCTTGTTTAGTGCTTCTGTAGACTGCACCAAATCAAAACAGGCTCCATAAACCCGCTTCTGGAAATACATATTCAGGCAGGGTTTGACTGCAAACTTTGATACTACAGGACATTTTTCCAAGCTTGCTGCTGAGTGCTATGTGTCTAAGTCACCAGCAAAGCATCTAAATAATAGAACTTGTCACAATATTTAGAGGGAAAGATATACTTGATGTATTATCTCTCTTCCTGTTAGGCAGATTGAATCCCCAGGGCGCGATTCTTACCAAAAACGGACCTCTCTCTGACTGACCCTTGGGAATTTGCCTACCTTCTGTGGAAGCCAGTATTTCTTGGCAGTAATTTCCTGAGTAATGGGCCTGCATATCTTGTGACACCCACAATGGCTATTTTTTCGTCAAAAACCCAGTCCTTGAAATTCATTAAGATCCCCCTGGTTTTAATTTATACTGTTCATTCCATCTAAGGAAGGTCATCAGCACATGACTGCCACACTGTCTAGATTCCTGAAAATGCAGAGCAACTGCTTACTTAAGCAGATACTCACCTCCGTAGCTGTATATGCATTCAGCAGCTACACAGCCTATATACACTGGGGGATGTAGTCTTCAAATTAGACTTAGATCACAAATGAAAATAAAAACATTTGAAACCCTGTGATATTGCTGTAAATGGAAACCAGTCAACTCTACCTATATTGAATTCACAGGTCTTAAAAAAAAAAAACAAAACAAACCTTTTTTCATCTAGCATCTTTAAAATGTATCTTGAATGTATTTTATGCCATGCAGTTTTATTCCATTACAAAAATGCAGACTACTGTTTGTTTTCTGCATTTGGAAATGTGTTCAGTCTTTGCCTGCTTAATGGTCTTAGAGGTTTACTTTAAAAATTAAAGCAGATACAGCGTCTTTTTGACTGCAGGGGTCACTCACATTCCCTGTGCATTACACAGGCAGAGTTGTTTCCTAAGTTTGGGACTCACAAGGCCACCAAGCTGTACTCAAAGTTTCCTTAGATAGTCAGCAGAAACTCCCAATTTTCTGCCAGCTGAAATGACAGCAACCTGAGAAGTCCTCCTTTTGGCTGCTTTTTGTGGGACGTCCGGTCTGATAGTCTCTTGTTTGAAAATTACACACAGCACAGTAGTGATATTACTAATTTGTGAAGCCTGCTGAGACTTACGTATAAGCTTGGTTCTCCAAGCAGCGCCAGGACATCAAAAACGTAAGCACGTTGACAGAAGCTACACAATATGGAACTTGAACATTTCATTTCAAGGGCAAGGGAAGTGGTTCATGTGGTAGCTCTGTGACTAAATCCCTTTCTAAGACCAGTATTTCAACTTAAAGACATTCCGTCAGCTTGCTACTGGAAAAAATAATCTGCACTGAAGCACTTTCTGCTGCATTAGATATGCAACAGGAATAAACACGAACTATTTACTACTGAAGTAAACTTAACTTGCCATTCCATTCTTGCTGGAGTAGGACTGACCATTTATAACAACCGTACTGGGTTTGCATAGCAAGGTTTTTGTGGGGAGGGGGGGCTAAAGGGGTGGCTTCTGTGGGAAGCTGCTAGAAGCTTTCCCTCTATCTGATAGAGCCAATGCCAGCCGGCTCCAAGATGGACTCATCACTGTCAAAGTCTGAACCCATCAGCAATGGTGGTAGCACTTCTAGGATAACATATTTAAGAAAGAGAAAAAGTTGATGTGCAACAGAATCTGTAGCCAGAGAGAGGAGTGAGAGGAACAAATCTGCAGACACCAAGGTCAGTGAAGAAGGAGGGGGAAGAGGCACTGGAGCAGAGATTCCCCTGCAGCCCCATGGTGAGATAGCCTGTCCCTCTGCAGCCCATGGAGGCCCATGGGGGAGTAGATCTCCACCTGCAGCCCAGGAAAGACCCCACTCCAGAGCAGGGGGGTGCCTGAAGGGGGTTGTCACCCTATGGGAAGCCCGTGATGGAGCAGGCTCCTGGCAGGACCTGTGGAGAGAGAGGCCCAGGCTGGAGCAGATTTGCTGGCCAGGCTGGTCACCCCGTGAGGGACCCATGATGGAGCAGGCTGTCCCTGAAGGACTGCACCCCATGGAAGGGACTCACACTGGAGCAGTTCATGAAGAACTGTAGCCCACTGGAAGTACCCATGCTGGAGAAGTTCATGGAGGACTGTCCCCCATGGGAGGGGCTCCACATTGGAGCAGGCGCAGAGTGGGAGGAGTCCTCCCCCTGAGGAGGAAGGAGCTTTAAGAGTTAGCTTTTATTTTCTCATTATTCTACTCTGATTTGATTGGTAATAACTTAAATTAATTTTCCCCAAGTCGAGTCTGTTTTGCCTGTGATGGCAATTGGTGAGTGATCTCTCCCTGCCCTTATCTCAACCCAGGAGACTTTCATTATATTTTCTCTCCCCTGTTCGATTGAAGAGGGGAGTGATAGAGCGGCTTTGGTGGGCAGCTGGTGTCCAGCCAGGGTCAACCCATCACAACAAGATAATGAAATACTTACTGGCCTAACTAGTGAAAATGGGATTCGGTGATACTCATTTGACTAATCCTAAGGACATGTGGTAACATCACATTTTTTGAATCACTGTAAAAAAGTAAATACTTGGATGCCAAAATCAGAAAGAGATCAATTAGAAAGAGCTGAATGGTTAGAAGACAGTAAAATCAGTAGAGCAAACAAAATTGTTTCCCCCCCAAAATATTTGTTATGAATCAGTAGTAATTATGCAACACCAATCATTAAGCTAAGAGCCTACATATTTTTGCACCTTTCTATGAGTCTGTCACTAAACAACAGCTGTGTCAAGGACAAATACAGTGCTGAAAAAGGATTTCCCTTAGATTTTCCTGCAGGGAGAAGCTCTTCAGCAGTAACTAAGAGCCTGCACTGGATATCTACTTGTTTTTCAGATAAGCACAAGAGCTAGTCCATACACTACTTCTTAAGTTAAAAGCATCTCCCCGCTCATTACCCCACAGAAACCAGAGAAGAAAAATCCAGAGTTAAAGATGCCTAAATTTAGGTATCTGTGTGTAGGTATCTACCTATGAATCAGATGTCTGAGCTCCCATTTGTAATCAGTAGAGATTTAGGGTTCAATTCAGTTGCACATAAATAGGTATCTAGGGTATCTGAGGTGCCAAGGCTATCTCACTTGCCCTCCAGCAGACATTTCAAGCAGGCGTGAATGTCCTGTACAAACTGCGTCATCTGCCAGCCCTGTGAAGTTGTCTGTGATACATATGTGGGAATAGCAGCTTCTGTTTGGGAAAATGAATTGAATCCCAGGCTTGCATCAAGAGCAGCAGGAGCTTAGACACCTAATTCACATGTGGACATCTACAACCTTGGGCTTAGCACACCTTGCAAGACACTTCAGTGCCTGCAATATGGAGATGAGTCCCACCTCAGGGGAAGGACTCGTGTGCCTAAATGTGGGTACCTAACACCATTTGTGAAGTTTATCTGTAACACCCATGCAGTGCTGGTAGATAGGATGCAAGGCTTACAAGAGACCTTCAGTCTTCTGGAGAAGCACCCAGCGGCCAGGCAGGATATCCTACTGCAGGGTATCCTAAAATGCATACATACATCAAAGGAATCCCACCACAGTTGTTTCCCCTGTATGACCATAATTCCTTCTCTGCATGGTCTGGTAGTGGCTGAACTAATTCTTGCTCCCCAGATAAGGCACCTATAGCAGGTGGCCGAATAAAATTGTGAGGAATACATGCACCTGTGTTCCTAAATTAACAATGATGGCTCTATCCTCCTCTGACACTACCGCAGAATGATGCCAAGTAAATGTATCATCTCTATACCTGGCACAGTTAGCACTGACAATTTTAGTCCTGGCTCAGTTAAATTGATATGCTGCCCCTTCCCTCTAACCTTTCCACACTGAGAAAGCAAAGCAACTAAATTACTGCAAAATTTCCCAATGTAGAAAACCCAGAGTTATGCTTGTACAAGATTTATTTTTAATTGATTTCTGCTGCCAGTAAGAGGTACTGAAATCAAGTTTTGCAGCTAAAGGGAATTAACTAAAATAATTTTGTCTCTGATGCCAGCATATGAAATAGCATAACATTTTCCATTCAAAATTGGGTGTCATATGAAGAAGTTGACCTATGTTTGACCTTCCTGTGTGGGCATGATCATCTAAATTTCAGATCTGTTTGTCTGAAAGTAAAGGGTAGTTCCAAGCCTAGCATATACACCTTGTCTACACATGGCTGTCATGATAGCCTGAAATGAATGTAATGAATTTAATTTGTTAAGGTATCAAGTAACTTCAAAGGCAATTTGCAGTATGAGCTTGCTCTGGGAGGCAAGGCATAGCGTTAATTTCCTCTCTTATAATTGAGAATTCCAGAATCACTAGCCTCCAATATTGAAAAAACCTGTGTGAAAAGATAAAGAATGAGAGAACTTTCAGAGCCAACTGCACGTTTGGGTGTTGGTCCTCCTAATATCCGTATGTGTGTGAATTATCTCTAGACACTTAGCAACACTGCATTTGTTTTTCAGCACAGCTTTCCTGTTCTCAGCTTTCTCATCTGGAATATTTTGGTGGCATGTGAATAGCAACGGTGACCTTCCACTTAGTCATACAAGGTAGGAAAGACCAACATTTTCACAAGTTTTCATCCTCCTTTATATGAGTCTTCCCTGGACTTGTATGTCATACTAGTGATCAAAAATCCTTAATCTTTTAGTCACACATTGCAGGTATTTAGAATAATCTGGTCACAAAAAGTAAGGTTGAGAAGGAACTTTTTCTCCCCTCCCTTTTGCCCATGTAGGGTGAGACTCATCTTTAAGCATCCTAACCCTAAGAACTGAAAGGACATTATACAATAGGATCAAGAGGACACATCCTATCTATATGATTCTTGGTCACAGACACATGGTATCTAGCATTACTTTATCTTCGGGTTCTGTCCAGCAAAAGTAATAGCAGTAAATCATAGATAATAAGATGATTTCTCTAGTATCTTCTGTTTCTGAAAGAAATTACAACGTGAGGGTCTAGTCATGAAATTACAATAGGAAAACCATCATATTTTTATGCATGCAGCCTGTAGGTTATCTGTCAAAAAGGAAATAGTATTGCAAGTAGTAAGTACACATTAGCTACACTCTAATGCAATGGATACTTACCAAACAGAAGTCCTTTCCTAACCCTGAGAGCAATGATATCCTTGAACCCAGCATGAGCTGAAACATTTTTATTCCCACCCCTGAGCTTCTCAGGCAGCAAAGACCTTTTTCCTTGGTACAGGAACCAGTAACAGAGACCTTTGTCCTCTGCTGGCATACAATACCGTTCGCTCCTTCCCAGTGGTGAATCATCTGTCAACATGAGAAATTCCTTTATACACAAGGAATGGCATTTTTTAAGCTCTGGGGTTGCCTGTGGGTATAATATACCAACACCAGATACACTGGGAAGAGAGTAGCAAGGGTGGCACTGCCAGGTGGTGTTCTGGGAGAGCACTGCATGGAGACAGGCGTGGAGTCAGTCATGCCTACCTGGGCAGGTGAACTGCTGCCACCTGCCCAGGTAGGCATGCCCTGAACTGCTGCCACCTGCCCATGAAACCACTGATTTATTCCTGTGCTCTCCTCTCCATAAAACCCTTCTCATACACCCAAACACACAGCTGGGGAGCCACTTTGTAACTAAAGAGCTTAATGGCTGAGGTGGACTGAACCCCACAGGAGGCCTTCAAGTGCATCTCTCCAGCCGTTGAGTAGGCACTCAAGGAAGACAGCTTCACCAGGCACTGAAAACCGAAATGGAAATTCATAGCATCACCCTTTGATATGCACCTTTCTCTCTGTAACCACTGGCTTTTTTTACACTGTTCTTCCCACCTTGAACGTGGTCCAAAATGACTACCTAAAGCTGAGAACAGGATTAGCTACTTGGCAATCTCAGACCTCAAAAGCTGAGATTTAGAGTAGCTTCCTTCATCTGGCCAGCTTTAAGAGAGATTTATTGACTCCACTGGCAGAGATAGAGTGACTAGAAAACTCCTGGGATTTTTGTGTTATAGATCGGGCTGTTGATGGATTATTTTCTGCTTCCTTTATGTTAACAATAATAGTGATGAATTTGCTTATCTCATCTCCTCCTTTCTCAAATACTTTATGAAAACACTTTTGTGGCAGAAAAGATCATTTCCCCACAATTTACATTTCTGTCAATGCCTGCATTTCAGTCACCTAAAACAGGATAACAATTCTGATTTTTAAAAACTTTCTATGGAATGGAGAGACCGAATGGACAAAACTTGACATTTGATCGCTAAAAGCAAAGCTCTTGACTGGACTTGAACGTCTGGTGATCAGCACCCATTCCTGAGAACACCAAGTTCAATGCTATTTTTTTTTTCACATTCATTGCACACTAGATAGAGATTTATCAGCACAGTACATGAGTTTATCTTGACAATGTGCACGTTTGCATCACCTAGGTATTCTTTTTTACGGCTTGCAGGCTTACTGCCAATGCAGGTGGATGAAATTCAGTGATACAGTGAAAGCCACATAAACCAACTTAAGGGCCCTTTCTTCCCCCACATCTGTGGTCGTTCATGTACTTTACACGCAACTTTACTGAGTGTCTTAGTAACTCTACAACAGTGGTTCTGGTTCATGTTGTCTTTTCCATTGGTACTTCATCTGTACCACACATTTTCTCCAGTTGAGAATTTTCTGTGAGGAAGGATGCCCCTTCAGATAAATTGGTTAGCTTCTATCTCAGCTTTCTACTCAACACACTAAGGAAGGCAAAAAAAAAAAAAAAAAAAATAGGGGGTAGAGGAACATTTTCACAGCAACATTTTTACTTGGCTTTGAATCTGCTGTAATATCGTCTAGGGGAGCAGCCAGCCCTTCCTCCAGTCTTGACTTCTTTGTGAACTGAAGATACAAAGTGCTTCGCTGTTTTGAGAACTTCAGGAAGAAAGAATACAGCTAGAGCTGGCATGAAAGAATTCATTCCACCTCTGTAAGATGGATGGTAATGGTATGTAGAGAAACCAGCATTTCAGAAAACTGGTTCACCTCACTATTCTATTGAACCATATCCAGACCATTACAGCCCAGTCTCAAATGGAATCCTTGTAGCTCAAGATGTCATGCTAACAAATTATTTTAAACAGGAAACTATTAATAGGTTATCAAAGAGATGAAGACAGGCTCTGTTTTGGCTATGCTGTGACTGCAGCTCTTAGTGGAGGGGAGATAGTAGGTTAAAATCAGCGGTGTATATCTTTTACACATACCACGTCCTTTCATTCAGGCATACACACAGAGTTGCTGCTGAAGGAGCTAAATTAACTCTTGGACTAGATGAGAGCAGATCCCTATTGCCCTGAGCTTACAACAGTCACAGTAGATGCACTGTATCTTGTGTACCAGACTCAGTACTTTGGCAATATCATATTATTCTCTTCATCTACTGCCACATTTTATTGTGGAGATCCCTGGCTGCTGGCGATCTAGGAGCACTGAGAAACACTGAGTTCTGTCTTGGTCCTACACTCCTAATTCGCAGGCCCTTCATTTTGTATTCAATTTTTTTTTTTCCTGATTAATTAACTTCATTAATTCCATTCTTTTAGTTACTTAATTCAGATTTCCAAAAGCCTTCAAAACTGCCAGAGATTAAGTCAGTTTTACCAAACAAAAGGTTTGAAAGGATACCACATTTTTCAGGTGACATCAATGAAGTCAATAATGGCATGCATAGGTAAAGTCCATCAAGGTTGGAAGTAATGATTCAGGACAAATAAGAGCGGCTTGTGTAAATACTTAGCTGAGGAGTAAAGCACCGTAAAGCAAACTTATAAAATCAAGCTGACATGAAGCATATCCACACAGATTTGTGTAATACATTTCCAAGACACTGTAAAGTGAGAGTGTATATTTATGATCTCATAGCATCTCCCATAAAACTACATAACTCTCAAAAGCAGTGGGCCCTTTTATTTTGAAAGCAGTGACAGGCTTTTGGAGAACATTAAGGATTAGAAAGGGAATAAATTACTCCTACATCCCATCAAGATACTCAATCTACCAAACACACATGGTATGGGATAGGAAATTTCTGCCATTGACAAGAGATTCCATGGAGCTCAGACAAAATATTGGTACCACTGCAAAATAAAGTGTCTGTGATGGTTTCATAGAGAGCCACTTCTTTTTAAACAGTAAGCTAAGGATTGTCCCAGCTTCCTTCCTACTATTGAAATCATGTTACATTTTCCAGGGCTAAAGTTTCTCACATAAATCATTAAAAATCTGCATTAAAAATGCTGTCTACGTTGTGTCAGAGAAGAGAGTTATTGGATTTCATGGTAGATTTGTGCTCTTGAAGATACTTCACCCTTGAGGAAAGCCAGGTTTTTAATTTTTAAAATGAGAACTTCCTTTCAGGCATGCTGTGTTTCCTTGTAAACAAGCTAGACCACATAACTATAACTAGTTCACTAACTACCTGACTTTTTTTCTGAGGCATTTAATTTAAAAATTCTATCAAGCAATGACATGACACTTGAGTATTTTATTATATACAACATATTTTCAATAAACGACACCCTGACTCATTTTGTAGAATCAAGCAATACAGTGAGTTAAATAAGAAATGGTAGCAGCATGAGTGAGAAATTAAACAGTAACGAAATAGGTGAAAGAAGTGTTAAAGGTCTAAGTGAGGGGGACTGAATCCCACTTTTTTTCTCTTTAAGCATTTGTAATTAAATACCCAAAGTCACCTGAAAGAATATGTATAGCTTTAGAGAAATGCCGCATTCTTCATCCTTAATGAGATATTGTACTGATGAGATAAAACTATTAGTAGGAGGTTTCCAAAAACATAAAGGGGAATGGGAGACAGGACATGAAGGAACGTCATCCAGCCACCTGTGGCTCAGAAAATCCCCCTAAAATATCTAAAATATGCTTTTCTCATGCTACCTACTGTGGTTAAAGGTAGCAACTGCAGGTGCAGTGTCAATAGTTGCATTCAGGACATTTGAGAAGTCAGGTCCTCAGGGTCAAGTGTTAAATAAAGACATGAGGTTTGCCTGGCACCTCCTTGTTGATATCTGGCAGCTTTTCCCTGTAAACCTAAAGGAACAACAGGGAAACCTCTAGAAATTCATGTGAGAACCAACATCTCCACTGGGAAAGTCAAAAGACCAAATCCAGTGCCAGATGTGAGGCTTTAAACTAAAGAGAATGAAGCTTTAAATTAAAAGAGAGTGAATTTCTCTGAACTCTAGCAGATTGCAGACCAGCAAGCGTATCATTCAGCAGATCTGAGGATGGCTCTGCCACAGCTGTTGCTGTTAACATAAAGTAAATGATCAATGCTGTGTAGAAACAGTACTCCTGCTCTTTCACATCTCTTTGCAGGGGAAAACCTAAAACATTCTAAAATTAATTGAACTTTTACACCAAGAACTTTAATCTACAAACCCATGTAATTAATTAAAGCTGAAAATCTGATTTAAGACAACTTTGAGAGCTTCAAATCATGCTCAAATATTATTTAAATTTAGAAGATCTACCAAAACAGTTTAAACTTCAGATTTGCCTGTGTCTGTAACAATAATCCATAATAATGTGGCTGTAAATCAAAGCATCCTGCACCTATTAGCAAACTTAAACAGAAAATGCACTCAATATAAATGCCAAGTGAGATGTTTTCTCTGCTACTTTAACTATGTCATTAACAAAAAGAGAATTGTAAAATGTTAAAATATTTATAACAGAATTCTATGAAGCTCACCATCAAATGCCACAATGGTAGCCTCCAGAAACTTTGCCTTTTTATAAAAGTATAACATTGTCAATCCCTACCTCTAGGCAGGTGCTTAGCTTTCACATCCCTACTTTCTTCCACTTTCCTCTCTTTCTCTACCCTCCCATCCTGTTTCCTCCTGAATCACCCCACCCCAGGTTGACAGGATCCTCCAAGTAGGTGCAGCTGCAATTTTTGCCAAAGTCATGTATGGAAATTTGGGTGACCATGCAGACTCCTTCTCCCTTTAATGAGGAGTATGTAGCCTCAGACTTCAGTCCAACCTGGCAAATGGACAAGTATGACCTTAGGGGTCAATATCATTGTCATATAGATCACAAATAGGGATGAGTATAGGTCTCAATTTGTTTCTTAGTTAAAGCAAAGAGATTTGGCACTTAATTCAGATTTCCACATCTGGAGGAGAAAAGTGAAAACTAGACCTGACCAAGAACTACAAAAATATCCTCAGGTCCAGATTTACCAGGTTGCCTAAGGACCTCCTCCTTGTTAAAATTGCAGAGTATGGTATATTTGCCTATGATTTCTAGGCAAAAATAAGCTCAGAGGAGGACCAGCAGCTGCAGATCCAGCTAGGATGTCTGGTGTCCAGAAGACTTAAATAAATGGCCACGGTCCCAACACACAGCAGATATGCAGTAGGTTAAATATATCTGGAACACTCTGGCCCCACTTCTAATTGTGCAAACAGTCTGCACTTCTGTGTATGAGTAGCACATCTACACACTGTGTTATGGGGCTGCTTCCCACATGCACGGTAAATCTCGTAAGACACAAATTCATGTCCTCTCTCAGTCTGAGAGCGGCTGCTGCCATGGCTAAAACATCTCAGAAGAGCCTCAGAGTGATGAAGCTATGGGGTATCCTGGGAAGGACATTCCCACCCTCCTGTAATATTGCACAGTGAAGAAGAAAAAACCCCAGGGTGCCAGAAAGAGAGAAGAGGAAAATTCATGCAGAATTTAGGCCACAGACTTGGGTGAGGGAAACTAAACTCCAAGTGCAACTCCCTCTAAGCTTCATACATCTTACATTACACTCTCAGTGGATGAAGACAAAAAGAGTCTGGGAGCTGGAATGAGAGCTCTGTGTCTTTCACCTTCTGAATGAGTGCTCTGATCTTAGGCTATTATGCCAAAGACACTCACCATCACTACACAAATACTGTTCCCTATAGACTGCATGAGAAAAACAGATGCCTAAAAAAGGTGAGCAGTATTTCCCCCCTGCACATATCAGAGAGAACCTTCTCATTCTCTTGACTAGGTAGGGTGCTTGCTTTAGGAGGCTTTTAGGTGAAACTTCAGTTTGCTTCACATAAAGTACCCAGGTAGGTAGATTGGGTTGCAGATGTACTTTCAAACCTTCTTCAGTAATGCTAAACCCCAAACTCTCTCCCTCTCTACAGGGTCTTTTCATATCACCAGAGATCGTAAAACAGCATAACTGAAGCAGGAGACAGACGTAAAAAGAATCAATGTATGTGAATAATAAATACTGAAATACTAAAGGTTGAAAAAAAAAAAAAAAGTCTGCTTGTGGAAATTAGGTTAGCTTTTAAATTTATTTATTTATTTCAAACCTGCTCATATCACATGTTCTGTCCTATCCAAATGATATTTCACACAGCCTGGTAAGATGGATGCAGAGCTTCCTCATGTAATCTGAATGACAGTATGACTTGCTCTCTTCAGTGCCCTGCATGTGACAAGTAAAACCGCAGCTCTAATGTATCCACAAGGGAGGGAGATTTTATTTTTGCCTAAGAGATTCAAGGAACTGTGACTAACATTTAGGTAATATTTACATGGTGCTTGGCTGCTCTGAAGTGCTAAATTAGTGTGACGCTGCAGTGTTTCTATGAGGCCTTTTCACAGAATTTCAGCTAAACTGTAACACTATCTTCAGTTTGTATTTGGCCAGCACAGAGAGTTTGGAAAGTTTGCTACATCACATGAATATAATAACAGGCTTGAATCCAGAACAGTACTGCTTCTTTGCTTCTAAAGAACTAGCACGCTGTTATTTCTTGGTAACTGGGAATTACTAGAGCTGCACTTCTCTCATTGTTTTTATTTCCAAACACTTCTTAATCCCTTGCACTGCTGCTGTTCTTGTTTAACAGAATAATGACTGTGGTATTAATCCCTGACACTTAAAGTTCCAGCTAACAATATTTACTGCAATATCTTTAAGGAAATGAATAGCCTCTAGTTCTGCGTTTCAGGTAATAAACCCCTTAGCAACATGAGATTTCTGGAATGAACTTAGATACATTTTCTGTTCCTGAGGAAAAAAATGATGATTCACGTTCACATTAACATTTTGAAGTTTCTAAGTGATGTTTACAAGGTATGGATAAGTAATTATGTGTACTCATTTTTCAGATTTTTATAATTGCCATTAGACCATGAAACAAGTTACATTAACTGCAGTATTAATTCTTTTCCAGGAAAAGTTGTGATTGCAATGGAATTTTCATTATTTTGGCTATCAATTAGAAATCAAACTGAGATAATAAAAGATAAAGATATCTCTCCTTGAAGAATCACTTATGTGTAAATTCTTTATGCAATGCTTTTGTAGGTTTACAGATGAAAGGCAAAAAAATCAATTTCCTGACCTGCAGGGGATCTGTACAGCTATCCAGTAGTTGAAATATGTTTCATGGACCCTCATGTAACCGGTTCCACAAGCAGCAGGAGAAGGAGAAAATCTGGATGGAGCCTTCTCTGTGATAGCACTTATTTATTACTGCATGATCAATCAAACTCTTGGACACCAAAGCTTGGCATCGCCTCAGAATCTAATCCTCCCCCTTTCCTTAAGCCATGCAAGGTACAACACGAAGGGAGACCCAACAGGGCATTAAATAGATTTGGTACTTCAGGAGAAATTATATGAGATCATTACTAGTGTCTCGCGGGACCTGGGATTCCACGTCTACGTATTTCGTTATAATGCCCACTGTCTGCTATAGCATTAAGCCCCACTGTCTCAGTTTTACTCTAACAGGATCAAGAGGAAAATCTTCAAAAAATAGTAATGAGAGCACCAAAATTTACCAAGCTTTTTTTTTTTCTGTGCATTTGAACTTTAGGGTTGATTGGAAGTTCTGATAAAATATTTTTATTCCTGTTTAAAACATTCACATTGTTTTCCCGCACGGTTTCACACCCATCTATATACTTATTCAGCAGCCTTTCTCTTAGTGAGGGCTGGAGCAGAGTTTCCTTTCTCTACCCAGAAGACACCTGTAAGTCTTACAGACAGCTAGTTCCTCTCTGCTTTTGACAGAAATTCAGCTGAAATGGTCAGTGAGTTCACTGTTCAGAAGCTAAGGACAACAAGACAGTGATCATGTAAGCCTGATTCTTTAGGAATCAAACTAAGAAAGTTAGTATTATTTAAAGTTGAAAGAAAACCCTTTGGAAATATGAGTACTATCAACTAACTAAAATGCTTCCATGAGTCAGCAGAAAACTCAAACCAGTAGTTAGGAACTTTGTTTCCTTGCAGGTGGTGTTAGCAGGGGAAAAAAAAAAAGTATTTCCATTACAAATTTCAAACAAACTCTTCTTTCCTCTTCAGATGACCTTACTGTGAAGAACAAAATGTCTAACTTTCCTTTGATGTCTTCAGTAGTGCAGTTATGCATTCAGAGGACAAAAATAAAGATCCTTGGTCCTCTGAAAACTGGTATTGTTAGGACAAGTACAGCAAATGGAATTGAATACCAGATTGCTTAATATGGAGAGGATGGTACTGTGACATTTATTTCATTCATTAGAATCTTCTTCTTCATGGTTAATCATTGAGACGTCAGTTGGTAGCAATAGAAAATTGGGGCTCCTCCTTTACCTGAAGAGTTTACCAGTTATTTCTCATAAAAGCCAGTGTCTTAACTCGTATTTACAGTGATGGACTTTTGGAGGACTTCATCATTAAGCATTAACAGTAGAGGCTTTCTTTGTAGCTAGAAATTTAAAAAACATATCACCACATCTGGGAACATTCTGAATGCTTTTATGTTTAGTTGGTGCTGATGTAAGTAATAAAATTTACATATGAAAAAACATTTAGATCTTCTGATATTTTTCAAATTTCTGCTTAGGTGTCCAGCTATACAATGCTACATGCTCACCAGCAGAAGACAAATTCTGCGCATTAGTCCCAGATGATTTACTAGATTACAGAATTGTGTAATACCACTTATTCTCTGCAATACCTATAACACCGAGTCTGGGTAGTATTCCATAATCATACCACTAATTTGTTTATTTATTATAGTGTCATTAGTTCCATCACCAAGAGTGTGACATTTATAGAAATGCCATTTCTGTGACTTCACAATTCTGCAACATATCACAAATTGCAGCCAGTTGTTTTCTGGAAATGTCAAATTTCCTGTTTCTGCAACATATTGTAGCTGACTGAACTACGATGCTAGAGATGGGAAAATCTAGCCTGCTTCTCACATGTAAAAAAAAAATCAAACCCAAAAAAACCATTGCTAGAAGCAATTAGACACTTGTCTGATAATCTGTAAAATGTCTTCACAGTTATTAGCTTGTTCGAAATAGAGACGAAATCTCTGGTTTGGAACTAAATACTTCATAACCAGGAAAGATTTCTTGGTGTAACGCAACCAGACTGACTGCATTCAGTGCTTTTTCTTCTAATAATGGTACTTCCAATTGGTCGAATATGAACATTTATTTTAATATTTTAATAGTTTTTATGCTAATTTCCCTTTTTTTCTATATGGGTCAGAGAGTTGGATGCCTACCTAACAAAATATTTGAGTGGCCTTCAGTTGTTCCTTCCTTTCTTCTGCAATGATTGGAGTCAATAAAACTATGACTCGGTTAGAGATACATATGACTGTCATAGCCTTTGCCTGTCTCTCCAGCCTCCAGTCAGGTACTCACTGGTATCTTTGTGCCCACTAGGTACTTGCCAGAAACAGCAATGAAACCCAGAAACGGAACAAGAATTGACATTCTGCTCTTCCACATAGTTAAACTTCTCTTGGGGGGGGAAAAAAAAGGCGAACTATTAGCAAATTAACCAAGGGCAAAGTCTTGAAAAGATACTATTTATAAAAGAAATACTAGCAAGAACTCTTAACCTCTCTGTGTGGCTAAAATGACTAAACAGGAATCAGTGTGTGAGTATCACTCAGCTCTTGAGATCACTCCAACCTTTATTAGATGGGTATTAGCTTTGGGGTCAAACATCCTTTAAAGCTATACAAAGGAGCATAGACTTGCCACAAACTCTTCTCTGATGTTTCTGTGCTCCCTTGGAATTACATTTTCAAAGACTGGGAGACTCCCAACTCTTCTTACAATAACAGCGCACAATGGAAAGAAACTCCATATTTCTACACAATCTATCCAACAGTAAGGCCTCTGTCCATAAATTAGTATTTTTTTTTTCAGACTGTAACAAAATACTGAGAATTGTTTAAAGACTGTGCCGTTTTTGTACTGCAAAATAAGGAGGCCTTGGAAATACAGAATCTGTCTTATGACATCCTAGAGAAGCAGTGAGATAAAACAATAGGATTTAAGCTAAGGATTTACTAAAAAAAAGAGACCATCATACAACAATCTTATGAGTGATCTTATGAGTGAGCAGCAGAATATTGCTGCACTTGCCTGACTGGACTTGTCTTATGTCCTGGGACTCATGTTTGTGAAAACTATAGTACTGTTTCAGATGGTTATGGTTATCTATACATTTAACACGCTTCTTCCTTATATCCACATTGTACCAACACAACTTCTTCCCTAGAGTTTTCCTGACCTTGAAGATACGGCATTGTTTACATCAATGTCTTTTGATCCTGAACAGCATCTGTCAGGCTAAACAACTTAAGCTCCATAAATCTGAGACAGCAGCTCAAGCTTTTCAAATAACATGGGATTTCATTCACTCTGAAAAATGGGATTATACCTAATACAGCTTTACGTCAAGCTAAAAATAGAAGAGCTCAAATGCATCGGTTCTTTTTTCCTTTTGACAGTACCATTGAGCAACAGGCTTATTAATTTTACAGATATGGATCACTTGGGGCTTGACCACTGAAGACGAAGAAAAGTCTCCCTGTAACATCTTTGGGCTTTGACCTCTTGGGGCAGATTCCTACCCTTTCTTTTTCCTGCAAAACAGGATATTTCCTGTATAAATGCTTTGTATTATCAATAACTAGCTGGTTATATAGCTTTACACTGTATGCAGCTGACATACTGATCAGGGAAGATAAAAACCAAAATACTAGCCTGAATAGGAGTGATTGTGAAAGAATTAAATAAATGAACATTAATTTGTGTGTCACTGCTGGTAGTAACTCAATAGTGCCTGAAAGGAAGACTTAAGATTTACAACAATGCACATAGCTAGGATCAGGGCCCATCAACACGTGGAAGC
The DNA here is from genome assembly GCF_000687185.1 of Egretta garzetta. Taxonomy (NCBI): domain Eukaryota; kingdom Metazoa; phylum Chordata; class Aves; order Pelecaniformes; family Ardeidae; genus Egretta; species Egretta garzetta. The sequence goes on along the minus strand of NW_009260836.1, from coordinate 69,225 downwards.
TGTGGGGTAAGCTAACAACTTGAGCAATATAACATTTGAATGCTGATTGAAAAAGCAGGAAGGCCAGTTCATGTCCAGAATCTGGACATCGTGTCCAGACGGAATGTAGGAATTAAAAAGATATGGCTACTGGCTCCCTCACACTTATCAGTATCTCTGCTTTAATACAGTATACAGACTTAGCTGTTCCAATAGGTCTGACAGCATCAGTCAATGAAGTTACCACTGACAGACTGTTCAGCTGCTATTAAAACAAGTCAAAGGTTTATGTTGTTTGTCTGTCTGGTATGCAATGTCATTTGAAAGGATTCTGATTATCACTCATTATTTCAATGCCATTTTTCCTACTTTTTGCTGAAAACCTCAGATTCTGGTTTTCATTATGACTGGTTGTAACTGTTCTTGCATTGCAGAACTACAAAGTGAAGTCACCAAGGAGTTTGTCTAGAAATTTCACAGTGGGCTTACGTATGCATTGTTCATTAATGTTGGTCATGGCAGAATTCACATTCTAAACAGAGAAGATACACAAGAGATAGGGGGAATATAATATATCATCCATGTGTGTAGATCAAAACAAAGAGGGAAGAAATAACTGTCATAAAATTGACTAGAAAGCAGAGCTATGAGTTAAATCCATCACTCCTGAGTTGTAATCCATTATCTTCACCACAATGTTACCTTTGCTCCCAATTTGATATTCAGTTTTTACTTTCACCTGAAAAGATAACCTTTCTTCAACTAGAAGATCTGTACGGTGTCATGATCTGCCAAAAGTCCTGTGCTGTGTTCTTTCCCAGTTTGGAGCTGGTTTTCCTGGGTTTGTGCATCCTTCAGGATTATCCAAAGATCTTCTTTTTACTGTAAAATTTATTTGGTCAGTGAAAATGCCAGTTCCTGAGAATGTTCTGAGAAAGACAATTGCAGTTCAAACACATTTCTGTGGAGGCCTCATGAACAATGGCTCTTCTGGCTATTTATGACTACATAAATCTATTTTGCATTGCTGGAGATTAGAGGGATCATACTCAATTCTAATATGATTACTTATTTCTAGGAATAAACTCTGCAAAAGCTACAGCCAGTTTAACATCCATCATCCCATCTGCTTATCAACACAGTTGTCCTTGAACGTGTTGGTCTATTGCTCACGTCCATTCATGGGGTTACCCCCAGCTTAGGCCCAGCTTGGGCCCAGCTCAAGGAATCTCTGTTTTCTCTGATGTCAGAATCTCTTAGTGGGCCTGACTGACATTTGCTACCTGTGGGAGTATGTTTTCTCCACCAGAAGAGATTTCATGATGACTACCTGCCACAGATCAATGAAACAGAATGCAGGAAGATTCCCTGGGGGATAGTATACAAACTGGGGAAGGGGCCACTGTTCTTCAGATAAAGCAAAATGACTCTGTAGCCTCTCCCTCATCGTGTGATAGATATGTCATGCATCCATCGCATAGACAATGTGCAGACTCCCTCTGGCTTGTCATAGACATGCCTGGTACTGCGAAGGAATAAGCACGTATATTAGGGCACATATGTGACCAAATGCCTGTGTATATTCACCTCATACAAATGGATACAATTATTCACCTGATGGAGTTTACCTTTGGGGAATGCACTTTCAGTCATAGGATGGAGGATGAACAAGCTCCTTGACCCCTGGCTGTATTCAAAGGCCCTTGGGAAAAAAAAAGAGCAAGAAATGGGTTGAAGACTAGACAAACTGTGCTGGTGAATGAGATCTGGCTGGGAGGCCGGGTTTATACTCCTGATCTACATTGTGGAGTAATTCCCACAAACAAGAGGGCCATAGTACTATGGAACTTAAAAACTGAATACGAATTAATTACTTCAGCTCAGCTTTTCTTTAGCAGTTTTTTTTGAGTATTTGCACAGAGTTCAGCAATTCATATTCATGCATATACATAAATACAAGTAAATAAATTATGTACTAATCAAGCTATGTATTTGCAGTAAGAGAGAGAGAGAAAGTACAAAAGAAATTGCTAGGAACTGTAGGCAACTCCAGCTAACAGAGAAAATAGGGTCCTACCTTCTGCTCCCTGTGCTCCCTTCCTAGCTGAGCTAAACACAACCTGTTCTCAAGTGGCAGGATCCACAGACATTTCAGTGACTCTCAGTGCCACAGCACATAAGACTTAAGTGGACCCTTATGGGACTGAAATCCACTTTTATCTACACACACATTAAAAAGTTACTTTAGTGGAAAGAATACTTTATGTGAAAATCTACAAGTTTTTACAAGTAAACATCACATGTGGTGGAGCCCTGCTTTCCCGGAGATGGCTGACCACCTGCCTGCCCATGGGAAGTAGTGAATGAATTCTTTGTTTTGCTTGTATGCACAGCTTTTGCTTTACCTATTAACTGTCTTGATCTCAGCTGAGGAGTTTTCTCACTTTTACCCTTCTGCTTCTCTCCACCATCCCACCAGGGGGGTAAGAGAGAGAGTGAAAGTACAAAAGAAATTGCTAGGAACTGTAGGCAACTCCAGCTAACAGAGAAAATAGGGTCCTACCTTCTGCTCCCTGTGCTCCCTTCCTAGCTGAGCTAAACACAACCTGTTCTCAAGTGGCAGGATCCACAGACATTTCAGTGACTCTCAGTGCCACAGCACATAAGACTTAAGTGGACCCTTATGGGACTGAAATCCACTTTTATCTACACACACATTAAAAAGTTACTTTAGTGGAAAGAATACTTTATGTGAAAATCTACAAGTTTTTACAAGTAAACATCACATGTGGTGGAGCCCTGCTTTCCCGGAGATGGCTGACCACCTGCCTGCCCATGGGAAGTAGTGAATGAATTCCTTGTTTTGCTTGTATGCACAGCTTTTGCTTTACCTATTAACTGTCTTGATCTCAGCTGAGGAGTTTTCTCACTTTTACCCTTCTGCTTCTCTCCACCATCCCACCAGGGGGGTGTGAGCAAGTGGCTGTGTGGTGCTGAGTTGCTGGCTGGGGTTAAACCATGATAAATGGTAATAAGTAATTCATTTGTTCTGAGAGGTACTTTAGTTTGACTGCATTTTAATTTCAAACTCTTGTCAACCATTGATTTCCTTGGGATACCATTAAGATAAATAAAGCTGTTAACCAAATGAGACCTTACTTATAAATCGAAATGTGTGTAATAAACTGCAGGCTTTTTTGTGGTTGCTACCAAACGTTGTCAGTGTTAGAAAGAATCTCTATGAGGTTTGCTTCTGATAAACACTAACTAGAATTTAAATACGGAGAGAAACAATAGCTCCCAAAGAAGGCACTTTTCTATAGCAAAGGGAATGAATGGCAATGTCTGATTTTCATTACTTCAAAAATAATAATAATTTCGATCATGGGAGACTTATTTTAACTTATCTTTACTGGATACACCATATATTTTCTTTGGTAAAGGGATGGCATCTGCCATTCTTATATAGATGGACATATCACATTCTCCATTTTTTTCAGTTTTTATTGGCACAGTGAACAGAATATGTTATTGTTTATGATAGGGGTTACTTTTTATAATTAGGGATGGAATTAAATCTGCTGAGGAATAAATGACAGAAAATAATAACGATTGCAAATGTTCAGAAAGTTGAAAACATTTGATTGCTGTGGGAAAAGATCAGTGTATTTGAAAAGAACAACAGGATAATCAAGCAAGTCATGTTTTACTATTGCAGCCTTTTGGGTTTCCAGCACAGAAGGCAATTTATGTATCATCAATCTATTATTTGTGGAAGCAAAAGGAAAAAAAAAACTTTTGTCTAGAAACAATAGTCTTGATTCTGATGTTTTTGAAGAAATAAAACTATATGCAAGTCCAGTTTATATTTTTGCCTTTTTTACTATGGGCACCATTTTAGAATCCCAGCTTGCTGCTTAGAAATACTATTTGCATATATCAATTCAATAAACAGGCATCTGGCTGCTAAATCTGCCCGGTCCTTCAGAGGTGCCAAATGAAGCTTTTAGAACTAGTAAATGTATGGTTATTACTTACAAGATCCATAACATTACAGGTCCTTAGAGTTTATAACATTTGTCATTTTTGAATAACTGCTTTTGAAGTGGAGGTCAGGAAATAAAGCCAGAAGTGAATTGATGCTGCTATAGTTTGTAAACAAGACTCCCTTGCCATGCTAACTTGATTGTCCCTGTTGTTATTTCCTTTGGCTTGCTTTTAATCTTGTTCAGTTAAAGTAACTACAGAGAAATTAAAAGACTGATTGGTTTTGGGGAGACATATTTTCTCATATAAATCCAACATCTTAAGCAAACAGTCACAGAATCACAGAATGGCAAGGGTTGGAAGGGACCTCAGGAGATCATCTAGTCCAACCCCCCTGCTAAAGCAGGGTCACCTAGAGCAGGTTGCACAGGATATCAGCCAGGTGGGTTTTGAATATCTCCAGAGAAGGAGACTCCACAACCCCCCTGGGCAGCCTGTTCCAGGGCTCTGTCACCCTCAAAGTAAAGAAGTTCTTTCTCATGTTCAGCTGAAACCTCTTCTGCTTCAGTTTGTGCCCATTGCCCCTTGTTCTGTCGCTGGGCACCACCGAGAAGAGTCTGGCTCCGTCCTCGTGACATCCACCCTTAAGATATTTGTAAGTGTTAATGAGATCCCCTCTCAGTCTTTTCTTCTGGCTAAACTAGCCCAGCTCCCTCAGCCTTTCCTCGTAGGAGAGATGCTCCAGTCCCCTCATCATCTTTGTTGCCCTCCAAATTTTTTCACGTACTTCTGGGGATGTAACTTTAAAGTCAAAGGTATAATAAGGTTCTACATGCTCAACAGATGTTTGAGACATTATTACAGCTTTTTATTTCATTAGAAAATTCAGAAGTAGAACATCTATAAAATACTGCCCTCTAAATTTACTCATCTTGGTCATATATTAGCTAGATTTTTATAAAGAAAACTGTGGTTACAGAACATAAAAAAATCAAGAAAATAAGCTTTCCTTCTCTGATCCTGATCTTTTAGACCAAACTAAAATCTTAAGAAAAGAGTGACCCTAGGAAGTAGTGATTGTCATTCCAACAAAAGGAAATAAAAAGTATCTGGATGAAATAAATGGTGATAAACACCCACAATCTTGCTATGAGTAAAAAGGAACACACCATACATATGGAACTAAGAATACCTTGTTTACCCCATCAGGATTTTAGCAGTGTAGTTGTCCAAATCATTAGTCTAGTTTTGATGCTATGCATTCAGACCAAATTATACAGAAGAATATCATAAATGATATCCTTATAATTGTTATACAATAGAAGTTACTATTATCTAGCTCTTTCTCCTGGAACTGTGCTCACCCTTCCAGCATCCCTTTGGGTTGGTTCGACAGTGCCAATCTTCTTTCTCTGGCAGTGAGGAGTGTGTTTTACAGCATGTAAACACCTCCCTGAAGCATTCTTTGGGAACGGTATGATGTCCATGTTAGCGGGATCCCTTCCTCCTCAGTCTTGGTGACCACTTGGGGTTATTTTTACATGTTTTCTTAACAAGGTCAGCTTACAGCTAAAGTCTGAAATTTGTCCAATAGCATCCCTTAGCCCAGTCTAACACAAAGGGCTGTTAATTGGTCCCATGATGGCTACCTAGGTTTGTCAGACCTTTGCCACATGCAGCATTCCCAGACATGAAGCTACAAGCGGTCAGGCAAAAGTCACTCAATCACTAGACAATTGTTAAAGCAAGATAAGACCAATTCAGGCCAAGACAAGCACAAAAATCCTTGACATCCTGCACGGCCATGTCAATACAAAACCTGTAGCCTTTTACTAGCAGTGCAAAAATCACATTTACTGTGATTTTGCTATTGCAAAGGAAAACAGTGGGAGCAACAAGGAAAAGCACCAATAAAAAGAGCATGTAGGAGAGAATGTAGAAATGGGTCTAGTCTCTCTGAAAAAGGAGAGGTTCCTGTAACAGTGTGGACACAACCATGTCATGTTACTTGGAGTTCATGAATCACTTCAGGTACTGCTTTTTAAAGGTAACCCTTTGAAAAAGGTTGAATGTTTATATAAAGACGATGCCCGAGCATTGTAGTCTCCTTCAAAGTAACACGATGAAGATGAACCTATGCGAGCCTGTGTCTGCAATAAAGATTCCGTAGAACTGACGACAAACTGGTGCTTTACAATATGCATAGCCTGTTAGGAATAAAATAGTGAGCTTTTTTTTTTTTTTCCCCAATATATGTCAATGCTTTTTGTGTAATAAAGTATTAGAACCTGTAGGGTTGAGAAAGGATTTTTCATTACACGGGGGCTTCAAAAATAATTAGAATTTTGCAATGACCTGTTGCAGTTCAAAGATTAGGGTTATGGAAAACTAATTAAGAATTTTTTTAGAAGGGCAATGGAGTAATCTCATGCAGGCCTATTGCTTCCCTATATTTTAATATCATTATTTCTTGAATCAATTTTCCACACTGGATCCTGAGAATTCAGTGGTCTGCATCTACTTACAGAAGCTCTCACTGGCATAAAGGCAGATTTAATGTAATGCTCCAATGAATAACTTTAATCATACAAGACAGTGGTGTTTGGTAGTTCTGTGATTAAACTTGACAGGAAATTTTACATTGTAGATGTATTTTGTTATAAAATGCCAATTTGTCAAAGTGAAATCTGTTTAAATAAAGACAGCCTTTTTGATAAAATGTTTTGGAAAAACATTTTGACATTTAAATCCCCCCAAATTAGTATCTTTTTTATTTTAAAAATATTTTCTTTTTAAGACTAGACTGGCTTGTATTAAAAAAATGCACATGAATTATTTTACAAAGTAATGAAAAACAATAATGAAAACCAAAACAAAATAAGTGTTGATTTATATTTAATGAACATTTTTGGAGTGCTGATTCATGAACTTTTTTTTTGCATTTTGAATATTTAATCCCCATTGAGAATGGGAGCTTCCTCTCATGAGAAAACATTTTACTCCCAGTTCTACTCATGAATGTCCACTGGGAAATTGCAGCAAAATCTCAGATATATTGTTTACTGAATTTTGTATTTCTGTGCAAAAATAAAAGTCTAGTGAAAGATGGTTTTTTCATTCAGTTATTACTAAAATTTTAACCATTTTCCTTTCTTGTCACAAAAAATAACCCAGCCAAACCGTGCCACTCTAGCCAACAGTGATCATCTTTGATGCTGTTCTGTAATCTGCTTCAGGAATCTGTTTCTGATTCATGTCTCAGTTTGAGCCACTGGTTTTAGGTCAAAGCAACATGGCTAAATCTTTGCTTGCTTAATCTGCTTTTGCTACATAGGTTGTAAATGATACTGTATATGTATGTCAAGTCCTGAAGTATATGTTTTTTCTCATTCAGTTTGAAGTCAAGCTGGTTACAGGAACACAGTTTTGACTGCATACATGCCTATAGTTCCTTTACTGAGAGTGGAATGTATTCTGCACTCTACAGACAGTTTTCCCTGTTTATCTCATGCTTTGATGCATGGTCATGAAAAAAAAAGAGGAAAAAAGCACCAAACCTTGGTTAAATGAAGTTGCCAGGTCTGGAATATGCTGCCCAGCAAACACCATGTGGTTCTATGTGAGCTGGAGAAATGCAGGGGAGGAAGAGAACTGCAAGGGAGCAGACTGTCCCCACCTTCCAGTTCTGCCCAGAGATGGCAAATACCTGGACTTGAGCAAGTTTATAAGGAGAAGGCTGCTTGTTAGCACAAATACACTTCTTGGGACAAAGGTCAGCAACTACAGGGAGAAGTTTTGCCAGATGAGGCCAGTTTGGGAAGCAACTCTGGTCTTTAACAGCCAGTGTTAGCAAACGACACTAAATTACTTCCAGTGAAGGTCTGCTCCGACCTAGGATGCACAAAGAAAAAAATGCTCTTTCTCATATTTCAGTTTTTTAGACCAAGTGAAATATATTCTGCACCCTTGATGAGGTATCCCATCATGCTTAGTCTCAAAATGAAAGTCTCCTATGTCTCTTCAGCAATTAATATAAGTGCCAAGTAATCATTTCCCCCTATCTGATAAAAGTCAAGTAGCTTTATTTAAATGCCAGCAATCATCTTGCTTCCTGCTATCTCCTTCCTCACAACGCATCCTGTCTCCCCTAATGCACAATGTCAGTCAAGAGTTTTGATTCTAGCACAGCTACTTTCCATCTCTCCGTTCCACTGGGAGTTCTCTGCTCCCCCCTCATTCTCTTGGAGAATGAGATTTTATTTGATCAAAATAATCAAAACACCTCCTTTTTGTCTTACTAAATGGTGCATTAATTTGACCTGTTCTACCCTCCTACAGAACCAGTGTCCCCAAGGGCCTTAAGCCTCTTCAGACAACATTGTGAAGAAGAGGGAGTAGGTACCCAGAGATGGTGTCTTTCTCAGGACTTGAAGTATGCTCTAATACATATGCTCCTTTGGCTCGTCTCAACATAATGAATTCTCACCCTGACCCTTGCTCACCATTTTACATGTATTCACAAAGCTTCCTGCAATGAAGGCACACAAAATAGGGTTTTTCTGGTTTCTGATATTTCAGAATGATACACAGGTTCAGGGCCTTTACAATTTTTAATTCTAGGAGATAGGAGCCATCTGTCTTGTAGCTGTATGCATTACCTAAGCCAAAGCAGGTCCTATTGCATTCCAAGCAAATGAGCACACTCTCCAACACTTAAAAAGTAATTATGGTAGTTATTTATCACCAACATCTTCAGTGTGAGAAAAGATACTTTGCCCTTCAGAAACTAAATAGACCATGGTCCCAAGCAGCAAACACCAATCCGGCTATGACATTCTCTAGTACAGCTCATAAGCAAAAAAATGCAAGTAGTTGACCTGTGCTGATGCTGTCATGACTTAGGGCTGTCTTCTATTGCATGTGTTAAATTTCTCCAGTGGAGTTTTATTCAGGATGTATCCATCCTATGCAATACTACACCATGCAGAGATGCCCTGAACTGGTATTTCTTGAGATAGCAACTCTAGAATTTGAAGCAGGGGTGAGTGGTTACCCCTGGGCTAGTTTTCATCTGCTGTTTATGTAGCACAGGCTAGTCTCTCTGTGTATCACCAGCAGTGCTGTGTAGACAGAGGCAGCACAGCTCTCTGCCTCGTGCTGAGCTGCACGACGTAGTCAGTTCCAAATGCAAGCAATCCGCGGCATTCCCTGCGATGTGTTACCTGCTCGTTATTGTTGTTCATGCACAAAATGCTAGAGGGAGACAGAGAGTAGTTGTTAAACCATAAGGAACAGATCATTCAAGAGCCCTCTGAAAAGTAAAAGCAGAAGAAACAACAATAATTATTTTAATCACCTTTGCATTTGTATTCAACCTCCAAGATACCTGTATACTCTAACACATATGCTCTTTTGGCTGTGCAAGGAATACTGCATTTCTTTAAAATGTAAACTTCCTATAACTTGTTATAATTACTAGACTTGTGCTTGACAGAGAAGCTGTGTGACTATTAAAACACTTTCACAAATGCAGTTTTGCAAAAATACTTTTCATTGAAGAGCACTTACACCTATCAATTTTAAAAATCTAATGTGTGAAAATGTTCTTCAAATTTGTAGTCAAATGTCCAAAATATAAAGAAAAAGCCCAGGGGTGTGGGTACATATACTAAATGTACTCTAAATTCAAAGGCCACACTAGAATACCAAATAATTTTTTTTCATGCTGGACAACATTCACATAGCTTAAATCTCACCTAATTCCTGGTAAGTCAGTAAGGGACACAGCAACTTTGAAGGCTTTTGGAGGGCTCACATGTGGCTCTTGGATCAAGCCAGTGAATGGGAGATAATACCTCAGGTGGAACTTAAACTGTCTGCATATGACCTGCAGAGAATTTCTGAAAAGCATCCAGTCAGTAGCATTTTGATCACAAATGTCCAGAGTTTCCAGAGGCTTTGCAAACATCAGAAACAGTATTTCCCAAAGATGAAAAAAGATGATTTCACACTACTGGGAATCAAAGAGCATGTGGTGAGAGGGAAAATCTGGGGGGGTTATGAGCTGCACCTCTCTAGCATCAACCTTAACATGTCAATCTAGTAACTTCGTCAGAAAAAAACAGAAGGAAAGAGCTAGGCAAACTTTCTTCATTTCCGTGTTGTTATTACAGTCGGAAGGAATAAGCAATTCACAGAGTTCTGCAACAAAAAAAAAAAAAAATCCATTAAGTCTGTTCCTAGAATATCTGGAACTGAGTGATCACAACCAGCATTTGCTTGACACATTTAATAATGAGCCACATATACCTATAAAATATTTTTGATAAAGTTGAGTTTCAAATTTAAAAGACACGAGTAACTTCTTTGATTAAGTGCTAAAGGATCATTTTATTTTTACAAACAGTTTAGAAATATAAAACCCTGGCAGCTGAAACACTTACTTAAAGCAGATTTTTGGGTTAGGTTTCATCAGTTCTATGGAATTTTCCATTATATGACTTGCTGAAAGATGCACAATATGATCTGAATCACTGCTGATTGATGTGTCCCAAGGAGCACAATTTTAGCTGTTCCCTATGAAACAGCTGTCTATCTACCACGGACAGACAAAGTCCAGCCATTTCCCAACCAGCCACGAGCCTAGACTAGTATTACAGAGGGAAATTCTTAATTTATTGATTTTTTTTTTCTAATACAAAATTCCTAATAGTAACAAAAAGTTTCTCTTCCTTACAAAGATACTAATGAAAGCTTGAAGTAATCTTTCCTTACCACTTCAATATCCCCTATGTATAAAAGGAAAAGGAGCAGCTGATAAACAATATTTAATATTATTTTCCTTTCCAAAACTAGCTAAAATAAGGAAGTAAATCTACAAGGAAGTGTTTCGGGAACCATACTGAATATTGAAAACCTGAGAATTTGACATTGGCCATCTAAACTAAGTGAAGGACTATGTTCTTCATGAAGTACCTGAAAAGCACATACACGGAGATAAGAACATCAGGTTTTTCTTCTTCCAGTTCTACACTTTGATAAGCAATTTTCCTGATCAGTCATGTTTGTATTGCATTTTCCATCCCAGGAAATGCCAACATACATCATAAAACAAGACCATATGCTAACAAAATAGTATATGAATATGTTTCTGAAACAAACAGTTCTCTTCTGGAGTGAAAGATTGAGACCCAATTCACATTAGAGTTTTCCGTTTATAATTTTGTCAGCCAGAATGTGGAAGATATATACCAAATAACCAGTTTACTTATGCTAGCAGGTCCCCAGGCGCCAGTACTCCTGTGCCAACAAAAGCTCCATGACACCTTCAGGAGCATGGTGTCAATCTGCCAGAAGGCAAGAGTTCCCTCTATCAGCTTACAGTGATTCTCCATGACAGGCCTGTGGCTTGGTGAGGACTAGCGTAATGGAGCTCAGCCCTAAGCATGGAAAATTCCAGTCCAGAAGTAACTGATTTGATCAAGTTGTGAGCTAGTGACGTTTCGAGAGGCACAAGTAAGGAGGGGATCAGAGCAAAAGCTAGGATTCAGCCTCTGTTGTAGAGAATGTTGTCTATTTGCATTACAAAACTAGGCTGCTTCTTACAAATATGTTCTTCCGCTGAGCATCATAAAAGAAAAAAATCCAGAGATCGACTGGTATAGAGTATCACAATGTAATTATTAATCTTGAAACAGACAGAGTTGTTAGAAGTACAATGCAAATTTTTACCTGAGAGAAACAACTTAATACTGCAACTATATATCAAGGGCTGTGGTAAAATCTTCATCACTGACTGCTTTTTAGATTGAGACTGCATGTTTATCTAAAAGATATGCTCCAGCTCCAGCAGGAATTAATTCAAAATCTTATGGGCTTTGTCAGGGTACGTAATTGCAAATGTCCTATTACAATCAGTTAACCTACTAATTCAATTTTATGTATGCATTTCATATAAACTCTTGTGTCTGAAGAACAGAGTCACAATGAGTGATTTTAAATTATTTTAAAGGCTAGAAGAAAACTGAAGGGTTAGAAACTCAGTAGAAGACATAGGCTGTAAACCAAAGTGGAAAGGACCCCAAAATTATTAACTAAATAATTAATACTAAAATCTATTATCTAATAAGAAGAGAGCTAACATTGAGTTATGTAGACCCAAGCCTTCCTCTTCAGGTGAGCACCCTAAGTCCTAGGCCACCCTGTTGTTTTCGCTTCTGGGCTTCACAATAATTCTGGTTTAATGGGAAAAGAGGAATTTGACCCATCTTCTCCAGCTGTATGGAGTATTTCATGTGACTTGGTGTCACTGCTCCCACCTCTCAAGCAGAGGAGGAGATCAAATTAGTCAAAGGATGATCCTTGACTTCTCCTTCCACTTGGCTTTTAAATGATGGCTCTCTTGGCTGTTGTGATTTGTGATGGACATGGATGAGTGTCAGGTGTGTTCTGACTTGTGTTAGAAAAAATGCAAGGCAACAAGCATTTTGAAATAGGGTACCTTAACTATGTCAGGTACATGTTCAGGCCATTGCAAATGAAGAGAATTAGAAACTATTATTGAAATACTTAAATAAATAAATTTCGCTAAAGAATTGGTCTGCAATCATGCAAATGCCTAAAATGCGTTCCCCGCATACACACTGTACTGGGCCTGTCTGGGATGGGGTTAATTTTCTTCATAGCAAGATGTACGGTGCTGTTGTTTAGATTGGTGACCAAAAAAGTGTTGACATCACACTTCTGTTTTAACCATTGCTGAGTAGTGCTTGCACAGCATCACGGTCCCCTCTGCTTCTCACTGTGCTATCCCAGAGCGTAGGCTGGGGTGGGCAAGGGGTTGAGAGGGGACACCTCAGCTGGGACACCTGACCCCAACTGACCAAAGGGATGTTCCATACCATATAACATCATGCTCAGCAATAAAACTGGGAGGCAGAATTTCCAAAGTAACCATTGCTTGGAGACTGGCTGGGCATTGGTTTGCTGGTGGTGAGTGATTGCTTCTATCATCACTTGTTTTCTTTTATTTTTATTTTCCATTCATTATTTAAGTGCCTTTATCTCAACCCATGAGTTTTTTTTCTCACTTTTGACCTTCCATATCTCTCCCTCAGCCTGCTTGGGGGGAGCGAGTGAGTGACCAGGTGGGGTCTTAACTGATGGCTGGGGCCAGCCCACCACAGACACAACATTCAAACTTACCTTCTTAATGCCACATCTATACCTAAGTTACACTGGAAACAGTCAAATGTTGGGAAACATTTTGAAAGCTATATTTCTAAATTGTAAAATAATATATGCATTCATATAAGTAACGTATATATGTTAAATTTATACTGATGTAGTTATGTTCACTTAAAAGAGCTGTTCCATTTTAAGGTAGCAGAAGAACTAGCTGGAATTTTTGGACACAAACAAAATTCAAAATTCAATAGGATTTGGTCACCTAAATCCTTTAGAAGAAGATTCTTAAAGGACAGAAAATGCATAATCTAGTCTAAAGATTCATGCAGATTAAGGACTACAAACTCAGACAAAAACCTTCACAGAATATTATTAAATTAAACAAATGTGCACAAGATGTCTGTTCAATGCCCAATATATTGTTCAAAACAATTTTTAGACAGTCTTTCCTTTTCTGTCAGGGTAGTTTTTAATATACAGGGTTACTAAAAGTATTATGGAAACACACATGTTTATGCTTACAGTACATCAAAATACAGCATATGTAGCCAAGACTTGGCTTGAAAAACAGTAAAGAAGCTATGCGTAAATGTCCCCATTTGAAAAGCATTTGTTCAGAATGACAAAAGTTAATACCAACAAAAGTTAAAGATGTGAAAATAAAGGCTGAGTCCAATTTCAAGACTTTCCACTTGCTGAATATTCTGGGCAAGAGACATTGGATGTGAATTTGTTTTTTCAACATGAAATGTAATCATTATATAAAATATGCATATAGAGAGGATAAATCTTCAGATACGTAAATTTTTGTAGCATTTTTTATTTCAGTATTCTGAAATATGACTTATGTATTGTCAAATGTTTCTGCCTAATACAACCAATCATTTTTTATTTTTCTTGATTTGGGAAATGTAACTATATTCCACAGCAATACAGAAGTAAGTAAAATAAAGTCTAGGCATGAGCAAAATCATTAATTCACATTTTCTAAAATAACTCCATAATAACTTTACAGGATCCATCTCTTTTTAGCCCTGTTAAAGTACTTTTCGGGAAAAAAAACAACCCTAGACTTATAATCCATAATTCAAGCAAATAACATTGTTGTATATAATACCCTAGGGTGATGATGAAAGCTTATTTTAAAGGTGTTCATATAATTTCAGACTAACCTGAGCAAGGAACAATTTAGCCTTTTTCCGTGTGATCATTACCTGTGTTGAACAAGTAACTATTATCAATTTACTGTTATGTGGAAGTGGGAAACATCTTAATTTTGCTAGTACTTGTCATCTTAGTTATAGTCTGTCTCTTTTTTTCTCTTTTTTTCCTTCCTCTTTTTTTTTTGTCTCATAGAGCAGAAACATATGCCTGAGCACTACATTCCAGAGAACATTTTCACATTGCAGTTCTCATTAGCTGTCTCTCCTTTCACAAACACTGCTGTGTATGAACGGAGGAAGAAAAAAGCAAACTTTTCCCTTTCTATGGAAAACACACAGATGTCTCAAAGAGAAGAGGGAGTACTTAGGAAACTGTGAAATTCACCATACCAAAACCAAGTGTAGTACTGGCTTGGCTACATGGTTAATGGAAGTGAGGGGTGTTAATTCGCAGCTGCTTCTTGTAAATGTTAAGCAAAGAAAAAAAGAAAGAAAAAAAAAAGAAAAATAAAAACCCAGTAGCCTCCCCAAACATCAGTTGATATAAATCAAACACCTATGGAACTATTACCATTACATCCACTGCTCTATCTCCAAGTACTTTCTCTGGATGGAAAAGCAAAGCACAGAGCGACAAAGCGATACCATCATAACCCTTTCCTAGCATAGTCACACAGCTTTCTCCAAATCCCTCTTTTTCTCCAGAATGACAACACTTGGTTTGAGGAAAATTTGCTAACCACTTTAATTGGTTATGGGTTACAATCAGAAGACATCTCAGTGCTTATAGGTCTTGCGTGACCACTGCAACTTAGTGCATGAATGCTCCTAAGTTCCCCAAAAGCTATTTTAAACCAAGTAGAAATGAGATGTAAGCCAAACAGCATGACTATCCACTGTATATTATACAGGTAAACTAAATCAGCACTTTGATCTCAAATAAATTTGTGAATATCCACAAATAAAGCTGTGTGGATTTTACTACACAGTTTTATTGCAGTAAATTACAGTATTTTCTAGGTATAAACCATACCAACATAGAACATCTCCTTATAGGTCCCAGTTAAATCAGTGCTTCTTTTGTATATACTTTTTTCTCTGGGATTTTGGGTTCATTTTCTTTAGTTTGTTACATTTGGAGTGAGAATATTGGACCTTGTGAAATAAGTGTGGAAATTTCATTTATTCCCAGGCTGAGGTGCTCTGGTACTCCGCTTTGCTAGCTCAGCTGTCGGGTAGGTTCCTACAGCCAAAAGCAATGAACAGCTGTGGGAACCTGAGGTAACCCCTGAAAACTGCCAGAGCCATTTGTGTAAAAACCATCTGATGACAGCCCTTGGTCTGTTTGCATTTTGCTTGTACCAGTGTGAAGCAGAGGAAGCCCTGCTGAGTCTAACGAGCCTTTCAAAAGAGGCTCTAGGCCTCTACAGGAAGATCAGGATGTGCAAGATCCAGGTTTTGCAAAATCTGTGCAAAAATAAGGCTTGCCAAAGCCTCGCCTCCATCTCTGAATGAACTGCCATCAATTCCACGGCTCTGACTCCCTGTCCCCCATGTGTCTCTCTTTGGACTGCAACATTTGACCTTATGCATACAATTGCTATGCTAGGTCAGATGGGCAGCAATGTATTACAATTTCCACTCTATTCCTGAACGCCCTGAGCAGCCAGTTATGCAGCAGCCTTCCCTTGGCTAATTTTAAGATTGATACCCAGTGTTGACTCTGTGCACTAGGGCACACAACTCAGGCGTTTCACTCTAACGTTTCATTTTTTATTATCTGTGTATATATTTTGTCCTTTTCTAAAATGCACTAAACCAATTATATCAGAGGGAGGCAGAGGAGATGAATTTCTCATATTGATATTTCTGTGAAAAAAAATCAGTTGTAAGTGTCTCACTTTCCAGCTCTGCTGGAATTCCCTAGTCTTTTATATATCAGGACAGAGTAATTGCAACACTTTCTGTACAATTTTTTCTATGAGATCTTATGGATTTCTTCTTTACTGTAATGACACTCTGCGGATTGCCTTCACATAGAGGTTTTCAGTGCTTTTAATAATTTGTGTTGCTCATTCCCAAATCTCTATTTATTTCTACGATATTTGCATGCATGTTTTAAACAGGGTGTCGTGGTTTAACCCTAGCCAGCAACTAAGTACCGCACAGATGTTTTCTCATTCCCCCTGGATGGGGGAGAGAATTGGAAGGGTAAAAGTAAAAAATCTCATGAGTTGAGGTAGGAACAGCTTGATAATTGAAATAAAATAAAGTAAAATAGTAGTAGTACTACTACTACTAGTAGCAATAATAATAATAAACAAAACAAGTGATGCACAATGCAATTGCTCACCACCCACTGACCAATGCCCATCCCATCCCTGAGCAGTGATTGCTGCCCCCCAGTTTATATACTGAGCATGATGTTGTATGGTCTGGAATAGCCCTGTGGCCAGTTTGGGTCAGCTGTCCTGGCTCTACCCCCTCCCAGCTTCTTGTGCACCTGGCAGAGCATGGGAAGCTGAAAAGTCCTTGACTGGTGTAAGCACTATTTAACCATAACTAAAACATTAGCGAGTTATCAACATTCTTCTCATACTAAATCCAAAATACAGCACCATGCCAGCTACTGGGAAGAAAATTAACTCTATCCCAGCCGAAACCAGGACAGAGGATTACACTAAAATGTTGCTCAGCAGAGCACCACAAGGGGAAATGGAGTGGCTCACAGTGTTCTTCTCAAGTGAAAGAAACACCTTGAAGTTTTTTGTATCTGACATTCTATTATATAGAGGCAACATCTGTAGGCAAGAATTCATGGACGAGGTTATAGAGAATTGCCTTAGCAAAGAATTTATACAGCATGAGCTATATTTCAAAATGCAAATGAAAGAGAAAAACCCAAGAGAGAGAAGTTTTCTCTCCTTGCAGTCGAATGTTTGCTCTTATCCATGTCCTGTTACAGTATGCAGAGGTATCGGACATAATTGCAAGCCTTACTCTGTAAAAAAAAAATTAGACACTCATCTAAACAGAAGTCAGGTAATTTTTGTCAATTCAAAATTGCCAAAAAGTGAATTTTGAGAAAAGGTGAGAGGGTAATTTACCATAAATAATGCATCTGATTATTTCAGTCTGTTTTTCTGCCCAGAGAAATTCTGATTTTTTTTCTCCGTTCCTTGATTTTTTGACAGTTTTTCATTTTCCTTTAACCTGTGACACAATCAGACCTTACACTAGGTGGTAATTGCTATTGGTTTTTTTAGCATGGTTTCTTAATGATGCAAAGCTTAGACAGCCATGATTTAGGTATGTGCATACATCTGTCTGTCAGTCTGTGGATCACTTCTTTCATCCATGCTATTTGGGGTTTGTCAAAACAGGCGGCCAGGTAATCCAGCCACTGATGGAAAGCTGGTGGTCCCTGTTTTCCCAGGGATTTTTGCTTCGACTTTAGTTTTAAATTAAGTTAAGTTAGTACAGCAGAATGGTCTCACCCCTTATTTCCCCACAACCACGTGCCTCTCCCGTGAGAAAGCTCTGGTAACAAAGGGTTGAGCTTCTCCTTCATCCTGAGCGTAGTTTAGTTTAAAGACTGACCAAACATAACTCTAAGCATAAAGTATCAACAAAATACTGATGCTGGCTGAAGGATTTGCTTGAAATACATGTTATTGCAAGAAAACTATATCCCAAGTACTTCTGCTCTGAAGAAATCCTCTGGTATCGCTTATTGCGTGAATGAAAGTGTTCCCCCGTGAAGCTTGCCTGCAGGTTGGGCAATTCTGAGTTGACTGTGGTTCTGTAATGTTACAACATGTATCTCTTACACTAAATTAGAGATATATCATCCTTAGTTACACGATGTGTTCTCTCATTAGAAGATTTTGAGTGTGACATTTATTACCAGATGTCTGGGATTGTCTGGATTCTCCAGAAGGGAAAAATTCACTCTTCTTTTTTTTATTTTTATTTTTTTTTCCCCAAGAGCATGACAGGATAAGGCCTTTTGTAAAAATTAGCTTACTGCAGACGGGTTTTATCATTTGAACTTGCATCATCTAATCATAATTAATGTCTTTCAAAGACTGGACCTTATCTGCTCTCTGAAATGAACCTTGCCTGTGAGAAAGCCAGGGGTATAGTTTAATTCAAACTTTCTAAGATGAAAAGGAAAAAATATCTTATTCTTTCTCTTACGTAGGTGACTTCAGACTTAGAAACAGAGAATGTCAATGTCCTGTGCCAGTGTGATGCTAAATAAAGCAGATGAGGAAGGTTGATCCATCAGAGATATTCTGCCCCTTGTCAGATAAATCAAGGAAAGCTGAAGGGCTTGTTTGCTAATTTTTTTAAATAACTGACTGTGGAGATGGTAACAGATGTCAACATAATTTCCAAATATGAAGAAACTTGAAGTAAAAACAAATCCTTGAGGTGCATTTAACTTACCTGATATGAAGCAGCAAACAAAATAAGGAGGCTGTTCCTGCAGGTTGGAAAATGTGGTTGTACTGAAAAACTAAGGGTAGATTTCACCCTGCTTAACTTCAATCATCTCAGCTGAGCTGAGTGCCTCGGGTGTTCCTGCCCGGGGACTCAGGGCACCTCCAGGGAACAAGCGATCCATCCTGTCTGAAGTGTCTGTGCCAATGTCTATTGACCACACTCTTCCAGTGCTTCCTTGACTACACAGGGCACCTGACATTTTAGACAGTTAACATTCTTATGCAGGAGTTATTAGTTAGTTTGGAAAGTAGGAATAATTTTTTTCTGTCTTCTAGGATTTTCATATCTTCTCCTGACACTGGAGACAAAAATATCTCCAGTGGTTGCAGGGGGTATCTGAATGTTTTGTACCAGCTCTCAACTGAGGACTTGATAAGTACCTACAGCAGTACTTCTCTGTTTATATTTTGCTCAAACCATTGTTGATCTATTCTTGAGCATCTGTGCCAGCTCCATAATTATCCATAATCAGAACTGACACTGTACCAGTAATTCACAACAAATGAGAATTAGAAAATACAAGAAGAGTGATTTTTTTATTATTATAGATTAGGGGCAAAGAATAAAAAGACTTTCTCCCTTGAAGTCTGTAAAAGTAATTTAACAGGATAAACCTCAGTGACTTTACTAAATCCTTTTCTTAGAAAATGACTACTTCCTTTTCTTAGAAAGTACAAGTATCTTAAACCAAAATAAAGTTAAGTTAAAATCCAAACATCTCATAAAAAATGCAATTATGTTTCAATTGTCCCCTGGGGATTACATTGAAAATAACGTTTTGATTCTGCTGCCCTTGGCTGCAAAAGAAACAGAATAATGAGAATTCTTGGCATTTGCTGTAATGAAGCTAAGTGGCAAAGCCATTTTCATTCCAAAACAGTAATTTTTGCTTTTTATTATTTAAAGATTTCTTGAGATTTTTTTTCTCCTCTACTGTTACTTCTAGAACTGACGTCCCATCTAAGCCTTTTTTCCATTTGCTTTGAACTTCATACTGACGTCACCTCCCCTCTAAGCAGCATCTTGACTCCCAGGTGAGACTCTTGCCCCAAATTCCTTACCTTCATGGCAAGTAATGGTCCCAAAGCAGGGTCTGCTTCAGCAGTCTGTGTTGAGGGAAAAGAAAGTTATTAACAACTTTTACAGATTTCTTCCTATTTAAATATTTGCTGGAGATAGCAATAGGTTTGATTGCCAGGTGACTGTCTTCTGTTGTGCCGTTCAGTTGATGTCTCATTAATCATTTTATTACATGATATACTGTAGAACATCACTGGAAAGGTCTGAACAAAACTCGTTTCATGCCAGAGAGTTCCAAACTGCAAGGATTCCCAAAGACTGCTATTTCTAACCTAAAAAAGCCTCTGTGTGATATCCTGAAGAAGACATTTTCATTGCAGTGGTCCTTAACAGAAAAGAGACAGTCAAGGCTGTTGGATCACATCTGCCTGCACAAGGACTGGAGTGAGTGTCTGGGCACTTGGAGATCCTTGGCTGCCAGTCAATCCAGCTATGTCCAATACTGCTAACAACATTAGGCCAGCAATCTGTTCTTGGCTTTGAGGCTTCACAGTGTGGACTGGATCAAGTCCATATTTGTGTATAAATTTACAATGTAGGTGTCTATATTGGAACTAGTCACCTCAGACCTTTTTTGTACTCACTGTAGAGGCTTATGCTTATCTGAATGTGGTTAATCCCATCCTACAGGGATGAAATAGGTGAGAGAATGGGATGGGCATTTTTGTTACTTGCATCTATTATACGCCTTTACTTTAGGACGAGTCAGACTTAGGCATGCATCTCTCTGCTGAGTATAAAGGGACCCTGGGATGTCTCATTTTGACATATGCAATTCAGTGACTTGAATCCCCTTCTGATAGTAAGAAGCAGTATTGGAAGCATACATTGCATGGACTAAGGTAAATTTGCACTCAGGAACAGCACAGAAAGGAACAGCCAGCTTGAGATGCTGCCCTAGAATCTGGGGAGTGAGGAGACACGTGGCATGGAGTCAAAAAAACCCAGCAAAGGATATGGATTTTTCTATGGAGCCTCAGGTTGACCCCAACACCAATTGAACTCCCTTCCCTTGAACAAAAACTGGCAGGAATCCTTGGCCTACAACATCATGGTTTACCAAGTCGTGTAG
>NW_009260836.1:39790-48169 GCF_000687185.1 Egretta garzetta | reverse complement strand
TAGGCAGTGGGAGGTTTAGGTTCTCACTAACCAAAATGTCAGGGGGATTGAACCAAGGTTACACCCCAGCTCGGGTGAGCATTTCAAACTTCTCCTGGACAGAGGTGTGTGTAGAGGGGATCTTACTGGCAGTGCCTATGCTGGGATCCTCTCCTTCCCTGCTCAAAATAAAAAGCATATGTAATTTGCAAATTTTACCCCCATTGAGTCTGAGAAACCAAAAATGTATTGTTCAGGGAATTAAGTATCATTTAAAAAATCATTTAACCCTAGCTTAAAGACACGGACACCTCAATTTCCCCATAGGCTATGAATTCTCACCAGGGACTCCTAGAAAAAAAGAAACTAATTCTGTCTTTGGCAAGCTTTAGATTTGTGTTCACTTGCTTTTAAGTCATTAGCTTTCAGATCTCTTGTTAGAGATGATATATTTTACAATATGAGATTATAATGATTCTTATAATAAAGAATATCAAAGAGACCCAGTGAGAGGCCTCTTGTTTTGATCATTTGCAGGCTCTTGAAGGTTTCGTTTGTTACCCTGCTTTTTTTTCCCAGAAATCAATATTTTGAGAAAGCTTGAGAAAAATGGCACTCTACCCCTTCTGACACTAAAGCTATGAAAAAATTGGTTTTAGTCATTTCACAACACTTCTGAACCATTGTGTGCAAACACAGTTGTTTATAGAGAGCAAACTTGGTCAGTGTTCTGGTATAATTAAGTACTATGATGATAACTGAAATTCATATAACAAAGAACTTTTTCAAAGGTAGCAATATATGTGAGAGCATCTGTTCCATAGAGGAGCGGTACTTGCTCATGTATACTATGAAAAGCCTCCAGACTGGCGTTTCTTGCCAATATCAGATGGGTGTAGAGGAGAATCAGTGAGGAGAATAGCTCACTGAAGTTACTCACTTAAATTATTTGAATTTTATCTGGGTTAAAAAGCAGTTAATTTTTGAGTTAGAGAAAAAGTATTCAAGTAATGCCAGAAAGCAAAAGGAGAGGATACACATGTGATTAGGAGCTATGAGTCACCTAGCCTGATGAGGAAACAGCAAGGAATTGCTGAACAGGGTGAGTGGCTAAGTCTGAAGAAGCTGCTGCTGAGGACATGGTTCTACCTAGTGTCAAGTACTCAGTTAAGGGCTCTGTATGCCCTTGAATCATTCCTAAAGAACATGTATTCTGGGGAGGCAATTTGATTGTGTGATAGATGCTGAAACTGCAGAGGCGGCACAGGCTGAAAGGGTGTAGAGGCTGCTTCAAAGTAAGCACACGTACCAAGGTGGAGGACAGAGCTAAAATTGCTTGAGCTGTGGTTACACAAAGCAGCAGGAAGCTGATGTCCTCTGCCCTTGGCATCAGATGTGTACTCACTTCAAGTAGCTTCTCTAAAGCTTCATACAACCAGATGATGGAGCTGCTGAATTACTGGGTTTCCAAAGCCCTCAGTGAGATGAAGTGGAGGAGGGGGTGGCTGACAATACATAATTCTTTTAGCAATACAGCACTAAACGAGGGCTAAAATGAGTACTCCTCAGTTCTTAGGAAGTATTATTACAGTGGTTTTCCATAGTTTATTCTTTCTTTTCAAATATTTTCTTAGTCTCTTGCACTTGATGCTTGTGAGTAAGAGTAGCTCGTAAGGGCAGCCCAGCCCTGGAACTCATCCATCAAGGGTATTCCCACTGCAGCATCCCCCATCACATAGCTTCCAAGGGATTTGCCAGGGCTCAAGATGATTCCTTCAGAGGGAAAATTAAACCCAGCCCCTTTCCTTCTAACAAACTTGGCAGAAGAATTGCAGCTAGAACTATTAAACAGAAAAGCACCAGGCATGCAGTGTCCAGAGCAGGGAGAAAGCTATAAAGGAGAACCAATGAAAAGCACACCAGAAATTTAAAAAAAAAACACAACAAACTCACAAAAAGGCCTGCTAGGAGATTTCCATAAAGGAATACAGCTGAGATACCACTGCTATTCCTAAATTAAATATACGGGAATGACTGATACCAGCAAAAACAAACCCCAAGGGAAATCTCATACCAAACACATATAAAGAATCAGTCACTAGCTTTAATAACAAGTTTAAGCACATTGATTCTTAGTAATACTAAGCATTATTAGTTACCAAAACTTGAACTTTGCATTCATACAAATAATCGTAACACTATGAATTCCCTGTGAGTCTTTCTATTCTCTGCGGAGCAAGAACATCGCCCCTTGTGACAATACCCACAGCTACTGGGAGATTTAGTCAGTCACCAAACCACACCTGTCAACCAGAATTCAATTCACTTTTCTATATCCTTGTCAAGCCTATTATAAGTTCACCTTCGCTTGCTTGGCTTTTTTGTGTTGTTTTTTTTTTTAAATAACTATGTTAAATACATAATCTAAAATATGTGTATGAAAATTATTTGGTTCCACCACCCCCAAAAAAATTATTTTGGCTCAGTTGTACCACCTGGCAAACATGAAATTTCAAATACAAATTCCATTGGTCTGATTTGGAGTTGACTTTAAGGGAATTAATTCAATTTACAGGAGAATCAGGAATAATTTCACTCTTTTCAGAGCCACACCACTGGCATTGGCTAGGGGGAGTGTGAGTGTAATTTTAAGCCCCCTTTATCTGACAGGATGATGTAGTGTCCTAGATTTGGTATCTTGATTGTTATTAGAAAAGGGTATTCAGCTCACACATTCAACTTCTGAAAGTCCGCATCAGGCTTCTCCCTGCTGTTAGCATGTAATCAATATAAAACATTACTCTGGAGATTCCCACTGAGTAGTGTTTATTGCTTGTGCTATCTAAAGCATTTCCAGAAGTGGCAGGCAGGAAGCTGCTGGTAGCTTCAGGGCTCCCACAACTCAGTCAGATGCCAAACAAAGCCGGTTTGCAGGCGCTTTTTCAATAGTGTCGCCTTTTTCAGAGTCTCAGTGATCTGACTATCAATGAGGAATCTATTTTTATCCAGGAAGCTCCTCTCAAATAAGTGATCCCATTGAGTAGTTTTACTTTGAATTTTAGCATTACAGAGGGCAGATTTCTAATAATTCTCCTTTCCAGGATTTCCCCCACACACACTTTTCTCATTGCTGTGGTAATGATCTTCCTATTGCCTGTCACCTAACAGAATTCAATCTGATTGATGCTGACCTATGAGGTGTCTGAATTTCGGCTACAAGCCTTGCTGCATATAGATGTCCTATTGAATTCAGTGAGGCTTAACATGTGAAAGCAGTGATGTACCTCCAGCGGAACTCAGACTCTGAGGTTAAGCTCACAGGGTGCGTTTACCCTACTTAATTAAAGAGGGCCAGGGAACTAACTTTAGCGCTGGACCCCTGCCTGTCCCCGATGTTGGTTAGCTCACTCACTCAATTTTTGACTGTTCAAACTAGCTCGCTCCAAGAGTGTCTAGTCCCAAGCATAGCAAATGAGAGAAAGTTCTCTGGTTGCCCATAGAAGTTGTGGATGCCCCACCCCTGAAAGAATTCAAAGCCAGGTTGGATGAGGCCTTGAGAAACCCAGTCCAGTGGATGATACCCCTGCCTATGGCAGAAGGGTTGGAACTAGATGATCTTTATGGTCCCCTCAAACCCAAACCGTTCTATGATTCAATGATTCAACCATTCTATGATTCAATGAAAATCATGCAACTTTACACCAAGGCTAGGGTTTGATCAGAATAGAAATAGCCACAGGATCCATGGGTAATTCCTGAGGATATGTTGAGTGCTAAAGTAACCCTGTTATATGCTCAGCTGAATAAAACAGACTCATCTTTCCTGAAAGGAGCCCAAGACGCTAGTGATCATCTTACAAATAAGCCCCAACACATCTTAGAATCACATATATTCTTGAAAGTCTTTTTCTCCTCTGGAACAATAAATGAGGCCTTGAGAAACCCAGTGCAGTGGATGATCCCCCTGCCTATGGCAGAAGGGTTGGAACTAGATGATCTTTATGGTCCCCTCAAACCCAAACCGTTCTATGATTCAATGATTCAACCATTCTATGATTCAATGAAAATCATGCAACTTTACACCAAGGCTAGGGTTTGATCAGAATAGAAATAGCCACAGGATCCATGGGTAATTCCTGAGGATATGTTGAGTGCTAAAGTAACCCTGTTATATGCTCAGCTGAATAAAACAGACTCATCTTTCCTGAAAGGAGCCCAAGACGCTAGTGATCATCTTACAAATAAGCCCCAACACATCTTAGAATCACATATATTCTTGAAAGTCTTTTTCTCCTCTGGAACAATAAATAGTGATTTTTTTTTTTTATTTTTTTTTTTTTTGCACAGTAGTTCTGCCTTGACAGGCAAGGGGGGAATGACACCCTCAAATTCACCCTCATCTTGAAATAACCTGCAGCCTAGTGGCCTGGGCATTGTCCTTGCCAGTGAGGTACAGGAACTGAATATGAATTTCCAAAGCCTGGGGGTTACTCTGTCACATAAAGTAGCACAAACCAAATATATTTAAAGAAAGCAGCTGGTGAGATTGTGTTGTATAGCGCTGCCCACAGTATGCCCTCCTCCTTTCAAGGGGTCTAGAAAATAATTTTCTGGAAAAGGACAAGGAAAGGAAGTTGGAAGAGTTGGGAGCAATAGCAGTAAATGTGATATTCATGGAAAATCTTCATCAAACAGAAAATGAAGGAAATTCCTATCTTTAACAAACCATGCTGTAAGCCTGGGCCCCTTTGTCAAAAAAATGTTATGAATGACTCCCACCTGAGATTTATGAAGATCCAACTTCCTTGTTGCTTCATGAAAAAAGTGCCCTAGAAGGTCTTAACTATAGTAGTGTCTGATCCACGGATGGTTCTGAATAGAGATCGTTCCCGAATTAAGCTATGGAAGATAGATCTTACTTAAAAAGCATCTTTCCATTCTTTGATCTGCAAATTCAGAAATGGATGGCACGTAGAGTCTCCATTTTAGTCCAGGTTTATTTGAAGTATTTTACATACTTTTCACACTATTTCTGTTTCCTCTGATAAACCTTGGACTTTTACTAGAAATACATTTTTGTCTATAGCCTCAGAGCAGCATTTAATATTGAAGTTTTACTTCGTACAATTGCAAAATACATTAAAGGAAAAAGGTATGTTGTCTGCATGTTTTAGTCATTTCAAGTTTGGGTGCTCAGCTGAGATTCCCACTTAGGAGTGTAGCTGTTATGTGCTTTAGCTATAGTCAATAGAAAGAGGCACTTAGGAGAGATTGAGTTCACTTAAGACCCAAATTGTTCTCCTAAGCAGGCTATTTTGCACCATGATGACTACAAGACAACCTTGGCAATGGTGTGTGAGTTCCAGCTAGATATCCAAGGCCCCAAACCTTATGAATCACAATGAAATGTAACTCATTTAATTTTATTTAAGGAAGATTATGGGAGACAGTATGCCACTGCAATAAGTGTCACTTCAAATGTTCACGTGATAGATGGGCGTGATTACTCATGCTTCTACATTATACTATTCTGTAAATTACTCTTACTTGAAGCTGAATATTATGGATTTGCAATATAATTGTTTATAACAAATAAAGAATCACATTATTTTACCCCTAAAAAAGCTGAATTATTACAGTATTCAGTATTGTCACCATATCACTTCAAATTAAAAATAATGACTCTAGCTGAGTTAGAAACAAAAGAACATTAAATAATATATCATGATACCGCACTTTTTGGAAAAACTGTGGGTTGCCATAACAGTTTTAAAGGCTGAATCTTTACATAACGTTGGCAAATGTACAAGATGTACAAAAAAACATACCCCAAAATAATTACTAAATCATGAGCATTCTGACTGTGGAAAAATATAAATATAGGGACCGTTGCCAATTTAAGCAAGAAAATTATACAATAAAATTGTGATCAGAATTTAAAGAGTTTCAGTTAATGATGAGACTCATTAAAATACACTTTTGCTTGACCTCTGTTCCTTTCTGTAGTTGAGTCTTACTCAATTTGTCATAAATAAATATTACAATTTTTTACTAGCCGTCAAGTCACTCAGTAAGGAAGGACATACTTTGCATAAAGAAATGCTTGTGGGTGGATTGTGTTATTTATATTCTTCTGCAGAACCATAATATGTTCCTGATTGACTTCAGCAGAAGTGCAATGAGATTAATGTCCAGTGAGTTACAGAAATGCAAAATCATTTCCAAACACCAGAAGGTAAAGATGAGGAGACCAGGAGAAAATAAGGGGTCAGCTAAAGACAGTATGACTTCATGCAGTTAGTTGGAAATATCTGAAATGTCTTCTAAATTATTCTATCAGTCTGTGCCCAGCTGCCTTAAGAACAAAAACAATCTCTTCATTAAGAAATCTATGGAGATTGATAGAGGCTGCCAGAGACAGTCTGATTTTATCAAAAACTAATATAATTTCCCTGAGTGAAAAAAGCCAGAAGAAATCTATCCCCACATTTTCTGAACTGACCAGATGATGCAAAGAGAAGATGAATCCTCAAAAAAAAGTTTCTAAAGTTTTGCTTAGCAAGCTCCTGTATAAGTGATTGTCACATATATAAGGTTAAACAACAACTCTGTATTAGAAACAGATGCAAAGTTAACTTAAAGCCATAGAGATGGTCTGACTGATCCCATAGACATCTAGGCAGTTCAAGGGCCTAACTTAAAAGTGTTGTCACCCTAGGATCTTTAGTCAGTAGAGAAAGAGACACCTTCAGACGGTGTCCCAGATATTGTCACCTGACCTGTGCAAGTGCTATGCTTGCCCATACCTCTCTTTCAGCTATGTAGGACCCATCTTAGGCTCATCCACCTTCTAAAACTGATTCTGGTGAGATCTCCTCTTGACGTAATTTTGTTCTCAATGTCTCTTATTCTACATACAGTGTGTGACATCCTTCCTTATCAATGGATGTTACTGCCTGTTAGCCAGGCAATGGTGCCTTACTTAGGATGGAAGGAGCTTATCGTTCCCACTGAAGACGCCAGTGTTCCAGGCTAACCCTTTCTGGGTTGGGGCCCAAAATATTCAGACAATATTTCCAAAAGCACAATTGATTCAGGGCATTTAGAGAGTAACATCCCTTATCAGTACCATTTTCCCTGCAGAGCAATGCTCTGGAAGCAACCTCTCTGCTACCCAAGTCATTCCTCACTTCCACACAACCCCCGAGAGTCCACCTCATGCTCTGCCCTTTCTGAGTTTCCCAACAAACATCCAGGCTGACAAGCAAGAGGAAGAACCTTGATGAAAGGTGTTTATTAACCACTGGAGTTTTAGCCCTTGAGGAAACATAAGACAGTTACAGGGAGTCTTTTTTTCAAATAGAACAGTAAAAATTTCACATTTTTCTGAATCTCATGCCACCCTTTCTGTGACTTTGATGCTTGGCCAGACCACAGGTAATCCCATCAGTCTTCTTCACTCCTTCTCTGTCACACCTTTCTGACCCTCTGTCATGCTGTGTCCCTCTAATGAGTTAACTACCGCTTACCTTGGTCTTTGACTGTTGGGTCATGTCCTGCAAGACAATTTCATCATTTATATGGATGGGCAAAAAAAATTGGCAGTCAGTCAGTAACTGGTTTATGACAGTTCTTCATTCAAAATTTTCCAGAGGTGGTCCCACACTCTCTCTGACCAGAATTGAATACATTGTGAGGGCTATTTGTTCCAACATTAAACACAAGCACAATAAGATCAGGACGCATCTTTCTCAGTTGCAGCTGGCAGAAGACTACTTGCATTGCACATCTTTCACAGTCTTCTATAATTCATTACCTTCAAAAATTCCATTGTGTTCTTTGATTTAATAAAATCCGTCAAGATCTGCTACACTTCTGTTTTGATTGCTTTTTGTAGGAAAAAGCCAAACCATAATAATTTCTTCTTTCTGAGTTTTATAAAACTCACTTTAGGTTTTTTGTATTTTAACAAGTATATCTTTTAGCTAAAACAGCTTAAGAATGAGACAACAACCATTGTATCACATCCTATTTTTCAGTATATGTTAATCTTTTCAGTACTCTTTCAAAAATGCCTTTAAAAAATTGAATATCGTATAAGAATGGTTCTGCTACTTTTCAGTCCTGCGTATGAATGATTATGGTGCTAATGAAACAGGAATAGTAGCTATTTTAAGTTTGATGCACCCTGTGAAGCTATAATTAACAATGCACATTGTATACATTTAGTTATCCTCAACCAAAACTGGGAAAAATATGCTTTCTATTTTCACTGTGTATGTAAACATATTGCTTACGCTAGTGAATAATCTGAGTAAAACCAGAAACGAATTGCCCTGTCAGCATGTCATCCTACAGCCAAATTTCTTGTGATTATAAAACCATTATTACGTATTCCTC
>NW_009260836.1:39109-39728 GCF_000687185.1 Egretta garzetta | reverse complement strand
GTCTATTCCTGATGTTTACTGATGTCCATGGTTTCTAAAAAAGAATCCTCTATTTTTTTCCTGATCTTTCCACAGTGCTGGTTCAACAACATCATTCTCGGGTAAGGACGCGTTGGGAAAAGAGTCAAGAGGAACATGACACAGGTGTTCTCTGGTCCCGCTCCAAAGACTACCTTTCATAGCTTTAGGGTAGTTACAAAATGTACACACAGATACAAGGAGAAATACTGAAATAATTTCATATTAGAATCATAGAATCACTTTGGTTGGAAAAGACCTTTGAGATCATCGAGTCCAACCTTTAACCTAACCCTGCCATCCCACCACTAAACTACTAAACCATGTCCCTAAGCACCTCATTTATCCTTCTTTTAAATACCCCCAGGGATGAGGACTCTACCACCTCCCTGGGCAGCCCATTCCAGAGCCTGACAACCCTTCCAGTGAAGAAGTTTTTCCTAATGTCTAGTCTAAACCTGCCCTGGCGGAGCTTCAAACCATTCCCCCTCATCCTATCATCTGTTACCAAGGAGAAGAGACCGACCCCCACCTCATTACAGCCTCCTTTCGGGTAGTTGTAGAGGGTGATCAGGTCTCCCCTCAGCCTCCTCTTCTCCAG
>NW_009260836.1:35072-38939 GCF_000687185.1 Egretta garzetta | reverse complement strand
TTGTTGTGACCAAAGTGCAGGACCCGGCGCTTAGCCTTGGTGAACCTCATACAGTTGGCCTCGGCCCATTGATCCAGCCTGTCCAGGTCTCTCTGCAGAGCCCGCCTCCCCTTCAGACTCAGAAGTCAGTTATAAAAATGGGACTTGAACTGTAAGTGGTTTAAGTCCTTAGAAAATTTACCTAATATCCTTACAAATGATTTACAGCCACTACCTGTTTGATAAGAAAGCTCTCCAGTCATCCTCTTTCTTCCGTTTCCCACTTCCTAACTGGTATGCAAGAACTGACCTGTCACTGTACTTCCCTTATACCCCCAGAGGATTTTCCTGAAAAGAAAAAAAAATCTTCGCCTAAAGAAATAAATTGTCTTTCCAATTCTTGCACTGCTGTACTGGCAAATAGCAGCAGTGCAGATCTGGAATTTACATAGCAGTTAAAAGTGGTAGACAGTCAGGCTGCAGGAAAAATAAATCTGTCCAAATTGAAGGCCAATTTTTGGCCTGACATAAATATATATTTGTATGATGATTTCCACAAGCATTGTGCATTAGTATACCTGAGGGCAGAACATGACCCTGAATTTTAGACAGTCCTCAACTGTATGCTTCTTGAACATTTTCTTGTGCTATATCATCTTACCTTTGCTTAGCTTATCCCTGAAAAAAAACCCTGTATTTTATTTGTCAGAATAATGCAATGTTAGGTTTGCCAGCAGAACTGGTAATTCAGTGCAGTTTTAAAAAAAGTGAGCGTGAGGTTACAGCTTCTGCTCTCTCTCTCAACTACTCACCAGCACAGTTGTGGTATAAGCAATTTAGGGAAGCAGAGCTTCAAGACAGTCGTGTCTTTTGGGGTGGCTCATATTCTGAAGGACAACTGGGCATGGCCCTACCCAACATTTGGTTCCTCTCTGACTCTAGGCCTTAAAGAAAAGGGAAGGAAGAAAAGGGATGTGGAAAATACTGGTCCAGTCCTTGTACCAGAAGGGTGTGAAGAAAGTAGGCCTGCTAGACATTGATGCCTTTTATGATTTTTAATAGGAAAAAAGCCTTCAGACATCCCTCCCACCTACCTAAAATCATCATTGGGACTAGCTTCTCCTTATGACCAACATAAATAAACAAATGTAAAACTTGCCATCATACCATCACAGCTCAGAATTAATGCTCCCATAATAGTACCACAAAAATCACTAGCTCTTACCTTTGTGCTTCCTGCAGTGTAATCTATTGATTCAGCGTACCAGATGTCCGCATGTAAACCACACAGCTGAAATTAAGTGCCACTGCACATCGAAAGGAGCACACACAGACAACTGATCAAGGATCAAAATACTCATTTATCCAGAAGGAAGACACTTCTCTCCATACAGCTTCTCCAGTACTAACCTCCCCGTTCTCATCATCAGGTGAGACATCTCTCCTGTTTACAAAATGTCTCCAAAAGGTGGTCTTGAGAACTAAAATTATTAACTCTACTCAAAATTAAAAATTATCATTTTGATAGAAATACAATGTATTTTTCTCACATTCCATCACTAATACCACCATTTTTAACCAGTGACAAACTAACACCTTCTCTTCCCCCCATAAGCTACAGCTACTTTATCACATCCTTCTATTAAATTTAAAGTTTGTTCAGAATAATTATTCTCAGCTTGTATTTAGCTTTAAAGTTTTCTGGGTTTATTTCATATTTAAAGAAGGGCTTATGTGCCTGAAAGTCTGTCTGGTTTCCCAGTTTTAAAAGATGTTACCTCTTCCTACAAACTTGGACTCATTCACACAAGAAGGCGTCTACCCAAAGAGGCAATATTGCATGGAACTATGGTTCTGGGACAAGCAACTCTTCTTTCTCTTTTGAACCTTTTCTTTTTTCACACGGACTTGCAGTTTCACAGTGCTTTGCTGCCTTTGTTTTTTAAAATATAAGATTTATAGAGAATATTACAACCTGACCTGCTTCAGTATGTGGCTGCATGCATTCTTCTTAAGAGAATCCCAGATCAACCATTTTTCTCCATTTCAGTGAAAATTTCCATATATGCTAAATTATGTGCAGTGAGCAAGACGCTTTTATGTCAGGCTCCTGGGAGCACAGAGCAAACAGTATTTCCCAACTATGTGTTCTGAAGTGCTGGTAAAATCAGGACATCAAACAAGACATTGTGAAAGAGGATGCACAGATCCTGCCCGGAGTGCACGCTTGCTAATCGGAGATTTTTTTTAGTTTCAGTGAGCTTGCATGAGTGAGACCCAGTAGGCCTAACAGTTGGGTCCCATATGTCAGTGAGACTGTTTTGATTTTCACTACTGCATTAGCAATGCTGATATCAATGCTAATCAACCAGTAATTTTACAAAGGAAATTATATAAACCTCAGTAATACACTACACACAGCATACCGATGTAGAATGCTATGGCAACAAGTTTAGTTGCAGTTACATCTCAAAACAGGTCAGAGGGGAATTGACCTAAGGTTACACCAGCAGAAGTCAGACCTTGAAAACACGAACTGTGCTAAAAGGTCATTTTTACAGTTGTAATGTCAGCATGAGGTCTCCCCAGCCTGGATCTCAGCAGCATTTTCCTTACCCTTTTACCCGCCCTGGTTTCACCTAGACTCTTCCCCTCAGCAAGTACCACGCTCTCACCTATCCCAACCACCTGGTCCAATTTTCACCTTTCTGACAAAACTGAAACTCTTACCTCTACAACCTTTAATACTGTTATTCAACTTTTCTAAGAAAAATTTTTGTTCTTACAGGACGTGAGCCCTGTCAATCTCTACAATACTAGGGCAAGGGAACCTCCAAGCCCTGGTTCTTTCTTCTTCCCATGCTAGTCTGTAGGCAATGTGATTCACAGCAGTACTAAGATACTGGATGCTGTCTCCTTCATTCAGGGTCATGATTTCAACTCTCGAGGTCTTTGCTGTAATAGTCTGCAGCAACCACTCACCGTACCAGACCTTCACTGTGGTTGGACTTTTTTTTTTAGTGTTTATCTGCAAAAGTCCCTTAAGTCTCTGAAGTGTGTGGCAATTTCCAATTATTTCTATTTTCCTCCTTTTTCAAGGTAATAGATTAAAGTCAGTTCTGTGGGAATAACAGACAACATTTTGAACATAGAGACTGCTCTCCTGACAAGTTTCAAATTTCTGCTCCAAAACATGGTGGCATTAGATCTTCTGAAAGAAGACATCATCCAAATGTTGGGCTATCACAAAGCACTTTTCCGTATGTTCATTTCCAGACGTAAATCACTGGGTGGCAACTGTCACCAAAAAATTGAAAGAAGAGTCTGTTAGCTGTCAGCTTGATGCATCTTGGCTATCTGTGTGGCTATAATGGCATCACAGTGTTTTGGGGAGCTAGTGAATCACCCTGCAACAGGAAGCTGTCTACTTCTCTGTGTACAAAGTAATAAAGCACTATACAGAAGAAAATATTAGACAGCTATACTCCTTGGGCCAATTTGTCTCACAGCTACACTACAGTAAATCAGAAATAACTCCACAAACCTCTGTAGAGCTATTCCAGATTTATGTTTGCAGAACTAAGAGCAGAATCTAGCTTTTTTGGTCTCATGTTATTATTTTATATAGCCAGCTACTGAAATAGTGACTTAAGGCAGGAGTTTCTGAAAACTTATCTGTTGTCAAAACACATTTATTTCTGCAATAGTTTTGACAGCCAAAGGTAAAATACAATGGAATGTTGACCACTTTTGAACTCATTGATGGCTGTGTGTGAGAGATGTGAACTTTTTTCATGAATTTAACATGCAACTTAGGCAGTGGTCTCCCTGCTGATATCTACTCTGCCACTGTGCCTACTCAGTGCTTTTTCAGGGAGTAGCATGGCC
>NW_009260836.1:2580-35025 GCF_000687185.1 Egretta garzetta | reverse complement strand
CTTTCTCCTCTGGATCACCTGCAGGAAAGGTTTTAAAAAAAAAAATAAAAAGCAATAGCCAATAGCCCAATAAAAAGCATAGCCCTCTCCAGTTCTTCTCCACACAGACATGAGGTCAGTTGTTCTGGCCTTTCCAGAGAGCCAATGTGCTACACAGGTTCTCTTCCAAAGAGCAAGTCAGCCCGCCATGGTCTCATACACTGAAAATCTATTATTTGAGAAGTTTGGCCTGTGCTCTAATATTACAAATTTCAGAGGAAAGGACAACTTCTAAATGTTACTTGAAATTACTATTGATTTTATCTAAACTGAAAAACAAAAATTTGAAATTAGTTTCAGGACAGCTTATAGCGTGGTTGAAAAAAAGCCCACGTTGTTTTCTACTTCAGAGTCATTGCACTGCAACAGTAACCAGGTAACTCTAGTGCATGCCTTATCACATGATATCCCCCTAAAGCAACAGCCATTCCAGCAGTCATGACTGACATAGATGCACCAGAGTTGTTGAGATTCTTTATTTCCAGAAAAAAAACCCCAGCTATTTTTCCATCAAGATTTAGCTTGTTTTTTTTTTTAAAATAAATCTAGTAGGTGAAGATAACTTAGATTGTGAACACTGACAGGCACAGATAATTGCGTGTCTGCGGGTGAGTGGGTGACTATCTAAAAACTGAACTTTTGAACTCATAAGCAAGCACGAGCCTGCCGCCTGCTAGGTGCAACTGGTATGAACTGGCTGTAAATTTTGATAACACCGGGACTAAATAACTGTGGCACGTCCTGATTCCTCCAATTAAGAAAAAGATGTGAAACAGAACTACTAATTAGGAGCTGATCATGCATTTGCTTCTGCACATTGACTATTTAAACTGGGAAATCTGAGGGCTGGAGGATGCAGAAAGAAGGTGGTGAAGAACCCAACTCGAGAAAAGACCCTGGGAGTGGGAAAAGACCCCGGAGATCAGACCAGCGCATGGAGATGAGCGCTGGGTGATGACCAGAGACCTTGGCTGCTAATACCCGAGACTGGTACCTGTGAGCAGCAGCACAGCATCACCCAGCAGGGCTTTCTGCCTGCCCTTCCCTGCCCAGCAGCCACCTCCCTGTGGGGAGGGACATTGAGACCTGGTGGCGCCTGTGGGGAGGGAGAGAGCAAGTGTGTGAGGGTAAAAGCTTTAATCTCACCTGTGACAATGTAAAATATAATTTGCACAACAGTACAATTAGACCCCAACCAAACTGCATACCCACGTACGCAAAGCGCAGTATATATATTCACAGCAGAAGACCATGTTACTTGTGCAATGATCAATGACTCACCAGCAGTGTAGTCTTCTAAATTTAGTCCCATGCCCTATTGAGGAGTTACTCTGACAATTTACCATGGTGACGCTACCCTTATGAGCTTATTATCACTATGTTCATATTCTCCGTGCTACTGGTGCTGGAAAACAGGCATAAATACGCTAGTGTTGTTCTCTTGTTGTCAGCTGTTTTTCCTTCAAATTCTAACTTCTAAATGCACAGAAAGAACTGAGGGACAGAAACTGAACAAAGATCACTTAATCTTGTTAAATATGGCAGCAAATCACATTTGTGTCAGATTGGTGCAACGAAAAAAGATACCTCCCAGTAAAAACTCCTGTAAATCCACTACCCAATTATTTTCAAACACGGTAAATCAAATTTAATGCCAATATATCTATACATGAAAGAACAGACTGGCTGAGAAAACAAGGAAATTGTACAGAATTATGTGAGTTATATTTGAACCGTGTTTTGTTTATAATGAAGTCATCCTTGTTTGCATGGGGGTTTTTAGATATTTTTAAAAAGAAACTGAAAACACAAGTTATTAATAAATATTTTCATGTAATTAGACTGTAGAAGAGTCTTTCAGCAGAAATACTGGAAGCTCATTTAAATGCTCAAAGAGGCATTTGAACGAAATTGGGCAAAACACTACAGAAGAACATTAATGCATAGCGTTAGTCAAATTAATAAGCAACAGAAAATGGCTCATGTCCTTTTTCAGACTTTTATCATAAAAACATGGGCTCCGATTAAACAAGAGTTTGTTTTCTCATAAGGAAGGGACAAGTATCCACTAATACCGGTAGTGCTTATTGAATTTCCTTTTGCAAGTATGACATGATACAGCCAGCACAGGCGGTTCTAAAAAAAGCAAAGACAAGTGAGGTCAGAACATTGAACCAATGTCAAATACCGTTTCCGCACCTCATCTGCTCTCTAAACAAACTGTTACTGCATTTCTTTAAATTAGTAGCTGCCCACTGGCTGTTATCATTTCTCTACTAGCTCCAGGGCAGGCATGTGTTTTAGCTCCGTCAGGATAATCTGGGTGTCCTCAAGGAAGAGGACTTGATGTCAGCCAAGGTTTTACCAAGAAGTTTTCAGCTCTTTCTGAATCCTGTTGCGGAAATCTTTGACAGTGGTAAAACATTTGCTGTGGATATGGATTGTAAAGCCACTTCCTCATTCAGCTCTAGCCCTTTCTTTTTAACTTCTCTTTTCTGGTTTCCCCATCCATAAGTCTTGTGTAATTATTTCAGGACTAGTTCTCCTTGGTTCAAGCAGCTTGACAGAACTGGGTGCTAAAATATTTGTCTGTCGTCTGCCCTGTTGCTTGAAAAAGTGTCTCCTTTCTACTGATAGCAGGTTTTCTTCCTCCTGACTTCTCAGCTAATAAGTATGGTACAATATGCTTATTTCTTCACAAGAGGTACTTAAAACATTCTAGACATTTTGTGATTTAGTTAAATAAAATAAGCCTATACAGCTTAAGGATTCATGCTGCACCAGTGGCCTCATCTTTTTCTTTTCCACACAAAGCACCTTATTTCTTCCTGAATACTCCCAGAAGCTTATTTAAATATGCCAAAGTACTCTCTGCTTATAAAATACATCTCTCCAGATGGCTATATGGCCAGACAAAAAGATAAAACCAGTGCTGTTCACAGGTGCAAAGTGTGAAATTACGGATGCCGGTACTATACAATCCTTTCTTAAAGAAGGTAACAGCTGAAAGCAATAGTATAAAAGAGACTAAAATCCATAGGTGGGCCAGTTCTGTGAAATCCAGAGGACTGGATTCAAAGGCATTAGAGTGGTTAGGGCTTTTTTTCTGCCCTTATCAGAAAAATCTTTCAGTGACAACCTCTGATAAGCAAGAAATTAAACCAGTTGGAGAGTGATGAAGCAAACCAGAAAATGTGATGAAGGATAGACATTTCATGGAACATATATAATAGTTGGAAGACTGCCAGGCATGCTGGGGAAGCAGGGCAAGAGGGAAGACATTAACCATGTCAGACAATATTCAAGGACAACATTTCCCTGTGGAGGTGCTGGGGAGGTTGGGAAGGGAAAGGAAGACAGCTAACAGCAGCAGGCTGGATCCAGCAAACCAAGACTTAGAGCCTGCGGTCCTTTGGAAAAGAGAGATGGATCCTGACAGAAGACCAGCAAGACCCAGGGAACACCACAGCCATAAGGAATAGTAGTACACTTAGTTATTTCCTAGGATTTAGCATTGCAGAATGGCTTTTGTCCAGCAATAAAATTGATCCTGTCTAGGGGAAATCCTGCGTACATGGCATTTGTATGTGCTGCCCAGTTGTACAACTGCTGCTCTGGTTGCCCCACACCAACCAATTTCCTTCCCTATAACCATTCTGCCTGTCTCCTTACCTGTGAGATCCTATCTCCTAATCACTGAACCACACTGGTTTTCGAGAGATTCATCAGCTAACCAGGCCCAGTCCTATACCTAGAGAGCTGAGCTTGCTCTGCATGTAATTCACTTTGCTAAAGTAGTACTGCGACGGTCTTTTTATCTTTGCTTTGCATTTCATCAGCGAGTCCTGTTCCTTAAAGTTTTTAACAGCAACAATCCTTTACAGCTGATTTGGATGGAGGCAGCTATTTTGGAGCGCACCAAGGCAAAGGGGTTTCCTTGCATTTCCTCAGTACTGGGTTGTTGTACATGAAAAACCTCAGTTCTCAGAGTTCTCGGTTTTCTAGTTTCTCAGTAAGCACCAAGAGGTGAGCCGGAATGCTAGATGCCATGCAAACAACAGGACAGTCTTGGCCTCAATACATCTGTGATTCAGGAAAGAAAGGCAAAAAGTGAGAGAAATATTTAAGACGTGCACATGTCAATGTAATGGTTCTTCTTAAAATTTAAAATCCAAAGCAGAAGAGAATATTCACATTTCTGCTCTAAGACTAGCTAATTAGTCTTCTAGGAATTCCTTCTGGAAGCTGATGGAGAAAAATACACCCTTCCAGAGCTATTCAGAGCACTTAAATTAGGTTTTGTATTGTAGGATCTGTATCTCCTTAGTGGATGTGCCCAGAACCTCACAAAAAGAGATGGCTAAAGTGTGAGCTTCAGCTTGTGCAATGGGAATACTTCCTCCTCACCGCACTGCATTTTTTTCATTTAAAATTTTCAGTGAAAAAGCTGTGGGAATGCTTTATTCCAGAATTTCAAAATTCTTGTCCACAAGTAAGCAGACTTGGTAAGTGATTTCCTCAGAGATCATACAAAAAAATTGCACATATGGAGTCCCCTCTTAGGTATTGAAAGTTATTTTGCTGTGGGGCAACTTGTTACCATCATGCCTACCTGCTCCTTGCTTACACATAACAATGTGTAGCCACCATTCTGGTTTGGGCCTCTGGACATCATAATAGCAGAAACACAGCATTTGGTGAAAACAAACAGCAAGCAAGGAGTGGGTTTGTCTTCCAGCTGGGCTTAATCTAGAACTGCTGCTTTCCTTTTTACTATCTGAAAACTTCTTTTCTGCATTCAATTTCTAAAATGCAATTGCCTGGCAGCTACCTTCTACCACCTGTTTATTAGATTTCTGGCATGTCTGGTTGTTAAAATGTATAAATAATTTGGGACCTGCTAAGCTGCCACTCACTCTGGGGGTAGTTCTCATTTTGTGTGACAATTGTTGCAATTATTTTTGCACTTTTTTTTTTCCTGGGAAGTCTTAAAGCACCAGTGAGTCTGTGAGCAGAAAATGATAGCTTTTTAGCTGTAAAGAAATATAAGCAGAAGTATGCAGACAATAGCTCTAGGATGTCTACTACATTACCTACATACTCCTCAGAGAGAGCAATGAAAACCAGAATGTCTCAGCTGGAAAACAATCCAGAATAAAGGAATAGAAATGAAAATGTAGACAAGCAATGTCATGACATTTCTGAGGGCTTTGGGCTTTTACTTAGTGAGGCTACACCTATTCAGAATGATCTGTTAAAATCAGACATCCCAATTGTTTTGCTTGTTCCTTTTTTCTTTGCCCTGTAAGCTATCCAGTTCATCATTTCATTAGCTTTTTTTTTTTGTTATTATTGCTCTTGATTTTTGGAGAGAGGGCTTAAAGTGCATTACTTGTGTTTTCCTCCTCAAAAGCAGAGAATCATGAAGAGACGACATCCATCCCTCAGTAGCTTGTTTTTTCAAAGGGGACAGTTATTAAGGACACTGTGATACAAACAGCCTCCTCCATAATCGTATAAAAATCCCAAATATAGGGATTTATGTAGTCTACATTATTTCATGGTTGAGATAGGCGGAAGCTTGTCGTAAGTCAGTTGCCATGTGTGACATGAATTGTCAGTGGTTAGAGAGAAAAATCCAACTCGAAATGTTTGACTCTTTGGCCACTAGTTTATTCAGCCTTTACAAATCCCCAGTGTAGCTCATTTCAGCAAACCTCAGGAGCCAAAGCATCAACAGGGGCAGACTGCAGGTAAATGTAGTTCATTGCCTATAAGTAAACTGAAGCTAAAACCACAGAAGAGTGGGGCTGTACAGCAGACGTTGAATAGGTCTGAGTGCATAACTGCCTGCAGAAAAGGTATGAAGAGCAAAAACCTCCAGTTAAATTCTCTTCTAGTATCTCTGATGAGTTAGAGAGTGCAGAGGGATGAACTCTAAGGCTATAATATTACTATACTCCATATGGATATAAAGTATTTGTTAGGCTGCCAATTACTGATAGGTTCATATTAACTGAAGAAATTAGATTATACTTGTTGATACAGTGCCAGAACACATAAACTGTTTGCATCTTGCTTTGTCTTTCTCTTTATCTGATAGTTTTCTTTCTCTTTTCTGTTGCTGAATTTGACCCTCAAGTCACAAGTGATTTGTGTAGGCGTATTCACCCATTCCTGAGGTCCTGTGCTCATAGCCTGCAACAGGACTCGAAGGATGTCTTCCTTTTAATACCAAACTGCTATGGTGTTTAGTACGTTACTTGGGTATAATATGTAGGAAGTTGCTGTATGAAAGAAATTAACAGAATCACAGATTTGAAATCCTATTTTTCCAGTGATATGTTTTGTCTCACAGCTCACCACAGCTGCCTGAGGACAGAAATGCTCTTTGTGATAGCAAAATAGGATTGGTTTATCCCAAGAGCTGCTGAACACCTGCATTCAGCAGCAGCACCCAATTTCCTATGGAGATCCTAGGATCATCTCAGTGATGCTGCAAACATCTAAACTTTCTCCAAAAAAGACTCCAAATTGAGTCTGGTATCTTGTGGTTGCTGAGCCAAAGATCCTAGATCAAAGATCCTATGAGTCAAAGATCCTATAGAGGCTCTCAGGGAAAAGAGCAAGATATGAACTTGGAAACTTTGACCAGCATTTTTTCCTTTGATAAGAGACAGCTCTGTTTGCCCACAGAGGACCACTGATGGCCGGCTACCACAGCAAATATCCATTCTGCTGCCCCCATCATTAACTGCCTCTTTTGCTGCTGAGGTCTCTTTCTTCCCTTGCCCCCATTCCTAAGTTGCATGGGAGATTCATTAAGTAAAGAGGTATTTTAGGTAAAATACCAAGAACTGGAAAAAAGTTGAAAAACAAATACACATGTAAGAGTAGGAACTAGTATAAATACATACACATTGCTGATCAATGAAGTAATTAGTTTATTTATGTAGTATGGAGTTGATTTTCTTCAGGTTTCTCTTTACAGAACAGTGCTGAAAACACCAGCAAAGTGGTGCAAAGTGTGTCCTCATTTCCCCTTTCTTAATAATACACCATGCCACCAATAATTGTGACAAGGTGTGAAGAGGTGGACCCTCATTTTATTACTTCAGAAGCACTTATATGAACCGCTTGCCCCTCCCTGGTCCCCCAGCAAATATTTACACCATGTGAAATGCCAGCAGGGTTTCAAACAGTGGGAGCAAGTGAACACTTCTGCTGAAATTGTCTGCAGTGAAATAGCTGGTGAAGTTGGAAGTGAAATTGCCAGCGCTAGGCACGTCGTTTCAGGCTATCTGTAGATTTTTCACAGTGGTGCTATTGATCTTGAGTTTGAGGCACTAGTAAATCACAAAAAATCCATGCGACAATCTGTGCAAAATGAACTGGGTTTGAATAAACAGCTCTACGTTAGTATAAATGCGTCCACATTGCATATTTGGATGAAATGAGCTACATTTCTCAGAAACTTTGCGAAATGAAAGCACTAATGTAGGAAATTTTTCAGAGTGAAGTTCAAAACTGTGGAAGGTAAAAGCTTTGATATTGATGCACAGTTCTGTGGTGAGTTGTAAAGGCTATATGTCAAAATGTAGCATGTACAGGGTTTTGCCACGCAGGGACTCTCAGCCCCAGCACAAGTTATCTTACGGGTTTTTGCCAGCCGTGTGGGCTAGGCATGGGATGCTGCAGAAGAGGACAATTTCCACCTGCAGGACTCCTGGGAGGGCACTTGTTCATGGGACAGAATGTGCAAAAGAATAGCGAAGAAAAGTTTTTGCTCATTCTGCCACTTACAGGGAAAAGTCATGTGCACTGTGGTTTCCTCCATGATGCACACCAAGACCAGCTGCCCAAGCTCAGATGGGAGGTCAGCAGGGGCCACCAGGGCAGGGGTGGTCCCTGCAGGAGGACTGTGACTTGAGCCCTGCTAGGTGCTCCCAGCCCTACCTGTCGCTGCTCCCAGAGCTCCTGCCTAACGTGCCTGTGGGCTGGAAGTCACGCAAGGCTCACATCAGCATCTTGAAGGCAGTGATGGACCTCTGGGGTTGATATCTCCAACTCCTGGGGTTGTGAAGATGCTATAGCTGACATTTGTATGCTGAGGCTGCTATTAAGAACTGTTTCCGGTTTAGGCTTTGGGGTGGCTTTGCCACACACACAGACATGCACTCATACACACACACACAGAGCATCCTCAGTACTTAACTCACCTCCAGCCCTTTGACACCACCCTGAGAGACTGCAAATGAAGGGTAGGAGGGGGTTCTCGGCCCCCAGCTGCCCATCTGAGAGATGGCAGCAGAAAGACTGAGGAAAACAGTGAGATACTACAAACATGAAGAAGAGGCTAACTGTTGAGCTGTTTGCTATTTCTGTAGCTACATTGTACTACTGCTAGTAGACATCACATGACAGGAACTTATCCTTCCTTTTTCTCACAATAGCTGTTCATCCTTCCTTCTTCCTGATTTAGCTGCAATATTAGGCATGTTTTTAAGTTGCCAACTGAAAATGAATCTACAAATGCAGAATAGAAACACAAAATGTGAGGGTAGGAGAGGAAAGAAGGAAAAAAGGTCCTTAAAGAAGTACAGTATGAAGAAAGTTTAAGCGCGGGATGACAACACGCAAGAACAAAATAAAACATTCATTGTCGTAATGGTACAGGAAATAGAAAGCAGTAATAAAATTTAGGAAACTTTTAGTAGATCAGACTCCCATTTAAAAAGGTTGCTGGCTAGAGCTGTGTGACTCGACAGCCAGAATTAGGTTATACCACTGCAGTAGGAGGTCTGACGGCAGCACGGAGACAGACCTACGCCAGCTGAACCCAGGCACCCTTCACTGCGTTGCCAGAGTCTTTTGAGCACCATCGTGAGCTGCCCAGCCTACCTGAGACCCTGAGTGGTTCCGTGGATATTGGCA
This sequence comes from Egretta garzetta, assembly GCF_000687185.1. Lineage (NCBI taxonomy): Eukaryota > Metazoa > Chordata > Aves > Pelecaniformes > Ardeidae > Egretta > Egretta garzetta. The sequence goes on along the minus strand of NW_009260836.1, from coordinate 26,052 downwards.
CCCCAGCTACTCTGCGCCATGGCAGCAAAGATGCTGAAATTTAAACTAAGCTGGGTGCATCAACACAAAACTCTGACAGCTTATCTATGGAGCTGTACAGCCTTCATGCATTTAATGCATTCAGGGTGGGACCTTGTGTTCGTATTGTAAACAGGAACCATTGTGTCACACACAATAAAATTTTCCACATAATCAGATGCAGTTTCTTCCCATTGACAGGAACAAAAGCCTAACCTTGCTGATTTTTCCATTGGAAAAAGTTTTTTTATGAAAAATCAATTAAACTGAAAGTGTTTTCCTTTGGCCAAAAAAAAATCTAAATAGCTAACATGGTAGCTTGGTGGCATTTTATTTGTCTAGGAAAATGACATTGGTCCAGGAAACCAAATGAGTGCTTGGGAACAGAGTACAAAAATATCTCGGAGAAACATTGGCTGAATTTCACTGCTGATGTAAAACAGTGCAAGACTGTTGAGCCCAGCTGAGTTGTAGTTCCTTATGAGAGCTGTAAATTTAGACTAATATCTTTAACGAGTGAATCTGTTTCAACACATACTGCATTTTGTCCCTTATTTAATATGAGTGCAATAGCTTTATTTCATCCCAGAAGACATCAAATGGTGGCAGCAGCACTTTTGCTACTCTGGTATGAAATGCACTAACAACTTTTTCTAGGAAGAGTATCAGCATGGTATTATTCTTCTAGAAGATGGTTGCTTTGCATTCCAGCCTCTAGAAGCTGTTCAGAAATGCACTATGTAAACCTACATTCCAGGTGCTTTGGCTTACAGCCTGTGGCCTCTCACTTTGAAGGTGTTTTAAACTCCCCTCCTGTTCAGTGGGAGGGCTTTTTGTACAGTGTTGTACATACTTCATCAGCTCTTTTAGCAAAAGTTGCTTCTACCAAAGTTCTCGGTGCAATTGTGACTAATGCAAGGCAGCCTGAGTACTCTAAATTCTCCCATTGGCTCACAAATACAATTTCACTGGATAGGAATGTGTTGGGGATGGTTCAGGACAGCAAAGAAATGCTTCTGATCCTATGTGTGCCAGCACCATAAAGAAATAATCTGTGTCTGCTGTTGTGTCTTTACATTTCAGAAAGGTTTGAGGGAAGCTATGATAGCTGGGTTTCAGTGGGTATTTGTTGCCAAGATTCTTTTGAGACATTTATCCAAAAAGACTACTGTTCATGAAGTCATTTTGGTCCAGCAGACGTAAATATGCCTGGCATCATAACACCTGACTCAATGGCAGCTAAAGGAAAAAACATAAACTCTCTGAATATGCTGCTTACCATTTCTCCCATCATACCTGTGGCTGAGACGGCCACTGCTAAAGAGCATGGAAGCTGAAATTTTCCCCTTCCCTCAGTCACATCCTAAATTCTTCTCAAATGCAGTGTTAAGTCCTATGTTTTTAAAGCCCTTCATTCCTTCCATGCTTTTCTTCATTACACATCTAGGCAGTGCTATCAGCCAAGTGTAGATAATTTTGGAAAGTGAGTGTCACTACCAGCAAAGAGAGTGCCTGTCTTCTTGGAGTTCTCTATGGCTAAACATGCGCACAGGGATACAGCCTGAGAAAAGGCCCCTTTCCCCCTTACATTAAAGCCCACGCTTGGGTCCACATGCAATCCATTCCTGCATTTCAAGTGGAATAACAGAAACCACTGGAGCAGTGATACAGGACTGTATGGTGAGTTCCACTTCTGTGAAACCCCTTGCAGAAATAATGAGGCTCAGACAGACAAAGAGACTGGGTCCTGCAAACAGGCTTCTATTTTTATTTAATAGTTTAACCAGAAGCATGCATTTCGGTGGAAAATGAACCTACCTCCAGTTACCGCATTACCTTTAAAGCCTCTGGCTCAAGGGAGTATCCTGTATTTTAAAGTAGGTCATTTTAGCTCTACTCAATGACAGTGCTGTTCTCCACTGAATCCCCTGCCCTGGGACTCAGTGGGTGCCTCTTCAGTGGCCACCGTCATTCAGACCCTGGTCTGATCTCACAGCCGTGCATATCAAGACTTGGCCTTGTAAAGGAAGCTCCATTGGATCTGTCTTCTAACACATCAGGTTTTGAAATGGAGGCATCTTTGCAACAGCAATTAACAGAAAGCAAATGATCATCGACATATTTTGTTTACAGAGTGGTTTAGCTCTGCTGGATGTAAAGCTAACTCAAAAATTCCTGAGGCCTGTTTCTTGTCAATAACTCCTCTTGGAAGAGGCTCCATAAACGTCAAAAAGTGGGTGAGCTCATACTGGACCCAGCTTGATTTTCAGAAACAAGACACGCCACGCTACTACTACAGTCAGCAAGAGCTGACAGAGGCGGGGTGTGCTCTCCCTTCCCAGCAAGATCATCACCACAGAGCTGGACTCTGAGGATACCATAACCTCCTCAGTGCAGAGTCTGCAGCTGCTGCTTGGTTTGCCTCATTTGCAATGGGGAGGCTGATGAAAGATGGAATTTATTAGTCCAGAAGTGGCACCACAGTGAAATAGCCATATTGGTTTTGAAACCCATGCCTCTCTTTCTTCACTACCCTTGCACTATGTTGTCAGGGCGTGACTGCTGTCATCAGTATTAGAATCACAGAATCATAGAATGTTTTGGGTTGGAAGGGACCCCTAGAGGTCATCTAGTCCAACCCCCCTGCAGGAGCAAGGACACCACTAACTAGATCAGGTTGCTCAGAGCCCCGTCCAACCTGGCCTTGAATGCTTCCAGGGATGGGGCCTCCACTACCTCTCTGGGCAACCTGTTCCAGTGTTTCATCACCCTCTTTTTTTTTTTTTTTTTTTAAATTAGAAAGAAAAAGGAGCATGCTAGGAACAGTTAATCCTAACAAGCTAGTCAGGGTTACTTCCAAATACTTCGCACCCCTTTCTCCAGAGCAAACAGACAAAGACAACAGCTCTTGAAACTCAGCTGTGGATTGGTGAAACCAAAGCTAGGACAGGGTGAACCAGACTTGTGTTGAGCAAGCCTCCAAGCTACAAGCTGTGCTGGAAGCACCTGGGGTCAATGTGATTCTTTACATTGTAATACAATAAAAAAGGAAACGATAATGTCCCCCTCCCCGGGACTCTCCTCCCAACTCCAGGAACATCCAATCGAGACCGATACATGCAGGCAATTAGAAGAGGAATCATGTTGTTTTCTTGGACCGTGAAGGGCAGAAGGCACCGGTTTGGGGTCAGGGAGCTTTGCACATTATGTTATTGCATGGCATAACCCTGTCCTCAGGCCTTTCGGGGAGTCAACTGTCCACCTCGGAATTTCCTAAAGGTGCCAAAAGCAGTTCTGTGTTCTGCAGGCCATCCATGAATTACCTTTTTATGGAGACAATGCAGACACTTCAGAGCAATGCTAGATGAGATAGCTCTGGTGAAAACAGGTAACATGGGTGGCTGCTTCTTTCTATTCCAAACACAGCCAGTACCAACCTATGGCCCTGCAAAAAGTCATGCAAATATAGCCTGTTTCTCTCCATTCATTCTGGCAGTTCACTTGTGTCCAAAATTGCCACAACGGACTGAGACTCCTAAAACCTTCATCCTTTCCTATATCTACCCTAAAAGCAAACAGAAGCATTATTTTAGCAAATCTTCCTTGTACCACCACAATTGCCAGTCAGTTTTTCCTTTCCCCTTTGGACATGGCTTTTTCATCATTAGAAGGTTCAGGGTATGCTGCCAGAATCCTACAGCATAGCTACGGGTATGCTATTTCCATTTTCCAATCTGGAAACACTCCTGATGGCTCCTGATGGCACAGGGCTACAACCACATGTCCTCAGTAGAGTGGAACAGATAAGAGCTGTGCAAACAGTGTCATGAGCCGTAAGAATATTGCTGTGACTTACAGTCTGGTTGTCAATGCATATTTACTTCTTTGAAGATCTTCACTTTTAAAGTTCTCTTTTGGAAAAATGGGATGGGGGAAGAAATGTGCTTATGAAAAGTCTGTTAAAGCCTGCAACTCAGATCAGTGAAGGAAGAAAAATACCCAACCAAGCCAGGCACCATAACCTTAACTCCTCCTGTCGATGAGGAGTTGTCAAGGCCTGATGCTTCAGGTCAGTTGTACACCGGAGGAGTCAAGGTTAGTTTTGCGCAAGCAGACAAACTGGAAGAATAGGGCATTTATAATCTTCACCCAAAAGATATCAGGTTATGTGAAAAACAAATCTGGGCTGCAAATTCACGGTCTGGAAAATAACAAAGCAGAAACAGGGGAGGACGGTGCCACAGGTCAGTGAATTACACTGAAAACTGCATGTAAAATCACACTTAATGGTTGGCATAGAGATGTGGGGTGGGAGGTTGAAGCTCTACTTTGCAATCAGTTTTTGGAGACTGACACAGCTACTCCATTTCTACTGGCCTAGAGCTTGGGCCAGTACAACATGCTCCCAGTAGGGTTAACTGATTTTCTCTTTGTCAGTAAACAGGTTGTTCTATTATGAGCATACCTGTTCTTGGAAGGACCTGTGCCCCGCTGGTGAAATTAAGCGCAGAGGTAGTATTTCACAAGAGGCCTTTTGGCCTTGCCAGCTCTGGACCCATAAGCTCCAGGAAACAACGTCTAAAGACACCAGAGCTGACTGAACATGAGTCAGTTCAGCTCTGAAGGGGACCTAACCTGGTGCTAATCCAGCTCACCAAGTAATCCCTGCTGATAGTAACATTTTAGTCACTCAGATGCAGCACCTGACCATGAGAGCTAGAAGGTTCCCAAAACTAACAATTGGTGGTGTGGTTTAACCCCAGCAGAAACCAAACACCACACAGCCGCTTGCTCACCCTCCCCCTGACTCCGGTGGGATGGGGGAGAGAAACAGAAGGGCAAAAGTAAGAAAATTCATGGGTTGAGATAAGAACAGTTTAATACTTGAAATAAAATATAATATAATAATAATAATAATAATAATTTATAGTGAAAATGAAAACAACAACAACAAACAATAAAAAGAACAAAACTCAGGAAAAACAAGTGATGCAACCACTCACCACCCGCTGACCGATGCCCATCCCATCCCTGAGCAGCAATCACTGTCCCCCAGCCAACTCCCCCTAGTTCATATACTGAGCATGATGTCATACGGTCTGGAATAGCCCTTTGGTCAGTTTGGGTCAGCTGTCCTGGCTGTGCCCCCTCCCAGCTCCTTGTGCACCTGGCAGAGCAGGGGAAGCTGAAAAGTCCTTAACTGGTGTAAGCACTGCTCAGCAACCACTAAACCATCAGTGTTTTATCAGGATTCTTCTAGTACTAAATCCAAAACACAGCACTACACCAGCTACTAGGAAGAAAATTAACTCTACCCCAGTTGAAACCAGGACAACTGGGCTGAGGTTTTTACTATACAAGTAACTCTTCCAGAATCACTGAATTATTTCTACCTCTTCCGAGTGTGTTACGTGTTTATGTTCATATGATCCTAAGGATCCTTTGTTTCACCTTTAGAGGTGTTGGCTTAACTTTGCCTTTAAAACAAACAGTTGAATTTATCTCCCTGGGGAAACAGCTCCACTGTGGGATACAGGAGACATGGTCTGACAGATCAGAGGATTCAGCTTCACCTTCAGGAACCCAGTAGGAGCCACTATCTACATGATTTCTTCCAGCCACTGCTCTTTGGAAAGTAAGTATACCTGGAAAAACTCCCCTGTAGTGCTGTATGAAATACAGAAAGGGGCAAAAAGTCATATAATCACACACCAACACAGGCAGGTTCTTAAAATCAAAGAATGTCTACTGGTATCTATTGCAAATGCCACATATCTATAGCAAATGTCCATATCCTCCCAGCTGCGGTAAATCCAAAATCATGATGTATACTACATACAGACTTGATCCATATATATCCAAGGTTTCTCTTGTAGGGATTTCAGGTGCAGATTTGCTACTTTAAAAAAAGATTTTTCTGTTTTGGCTTGGTTTGGTTTGTTCCCCCAGACAATCTCCATTCATCAGCTGAAGAAAGCAGCAGTTGCAATTCAACAAAACTAGTTGGCAAGTTTAGTGGAACGGATAGGTTCATACACAGAGAAGAATCTTTAAACCCAGGGGTGACAGAGACTAGCTGAACATGGGCAAGTATTGACAAGCCAGAAAAAAGGCCCTCAGTAACATCACACACACACACACAAAAAAAGTGAATTCTGAAAAGCATATCTGATATTTGGATCCATATCTGTGAATTGAGATAAAGATAAATTTGAGGCCAACTCCTAACTAAAGGCAGTTCCTTAAGGAAGGAGGCTACTGCACTTTGGCCCTTGAGTGGCCTGTAAGAGAAAATGTATTTTACAAGACTTGAACAAGGAACTTGATAGCATTTCCTGATACAGAGACTACTAAGCCAAGCTTGTAATGGAGGTGATGGAAGTGATAAGACAAAGATGCATGTGTAGTTCTTGTACGTGCTTTAGCAAGAGAGTTCAAGCAGTGTCAGGCATCGAGGCCATATTAATAGGGCAGTGTGCAGGGTACAGAAAAGATTTTAGCATGGGGTTTCCTTTGCAGTTCACTTTTAAGTTTACCTTATTGTCAGCCTTCTCCAGTCAAACCAAGTTTCAGAGAAGAGAACCCGGATTATTCAGTTGTAGAAATTTTCCACTCTTTATGTTCTCTGTTCCTTCTGCTTTGACCATGAAATACTTCTTCCATATTCAGCACAACAATGCCTTTCTTTTAGACGTGTTCTGTCAAAAAAAAAAAACAAAACAAGAAAGAAAATACTTGCTCTATCATCACAAAGCAAACAATATTCACATATCAAAACCAAAGAGCGTGATCAGTTTGTGAAATGGGTTATTTAGCAAAACAAACTGCAGTTGCTGGAAATGGGATTTTGTGGTACAAGAGGAGCCCATCCAATTTGATTTTTAAGGTTTTCATAAGTTTCAGCTGCCATAAATCTGCACTGTTGTCAGTAAGACTACTTTGATCTATATTGACTGAGAATACACAGGTACTTGCAAACAAAACCTGTTCAAGGAATAGCCAGAAACATCTTTTTTTTTTTCTTTTTATAGAGCTGCTATGTGAGAGGAACTGAGACTTTCTGGCAGCACTCTCTGTAAAAGTGGTGAAAAGAAGTCTCTGTTCAACAAAGACCAGGAAGTCAGCCGTATTTTTCTCTTATAACAACATATTAACAGTGATTCTATTGCAGATAACAAAGTATAACCTCCATAAAACATACACAAAAGGGAGAGAGGTGGACCTGCTGTTCAGGCTAGAATGAAACCTCAGCAAAGGCTACACAGGGGAGAAAGCTGTGGTGCAATACTTTAGGGGAGTGATAAAAGGTCTCCTGGCATTGTTATGTAAAGCTGAACGAGGTAGATTATTGTATTACTATGGGGTCTTTAATATGGTATTATTATACCACCACTGTTTATTATTTTACTCTACCTCTCAGGTCCTCCCAGAGGTGAAGGGAGCAATCATAAAGGCCAGCTATGGCCAAGGGAAGCTCTTCCCCTCTGTAGAGGCAATGAAGAGCAAGGTCTGCTCTGCATGGATGGTGGGTTGGAGAGGAGGAACAGGCACACACCACTGCCAGAGCTTCTCTTAGCCTGGGTCTTTGTCATAAATAGAGAAAAGTCAAAGTTTGGGAAGCAAGGTCTTTGGGCTTCTTGTAACGGAAAAGGAGAACTCAGAAACTTGCATGACAGGAGGTTGAGATAGGAAACAGAAGAAAGCTGACTCTGGAAGGGCTACTTGAGCAGCTTGCCATAAGGGAAGACCAATTTTGGTGCAGGAGAGTCTGAGGTGAATCTCTTATCTTGAGTTTATCAGCTGTGATAATGATCCATTTGTTCCATGCTGCTGTGTGTCATTTTGAACACAAGCCAATGCTGAATTTATATGACAGAAGCAATTCTAGGTAGGGGAGCACTATCATCTGTACTGCAGCATCAGTGGAAAAAAAAGTTGGATGAAATTCCAAAGACAAAACCAAAATTGTGTATCTCACAGCTGATAGGAAGGTAATTTCCATACTGTCATTGGGGACACCATGTCTGCGATGTATTACTTGAATCTTCTGGTATAAAACACCAGTCATTTAGCCCCTCCTTTTCTGATGGGCGAAAAGGAATTGATTTCTTATCCATGCCACCATTTGCTGAAGTGGGCTTAATAAATTAGATCTCAGAGGGACTCTATGGTGGGTTTTTAAACAAACATAGTGAGGTATAGCTTAACCTCAGTAGCCCTTTATGCCATGTTTATTAGGCATGACAGTAGATTGGATAATTACTGCCAAGGCCTTCCTCACTCCACCAGAATTGTTCATATTACATTTGGGGTTTATTAAAAGGAATTCTTCAGGAGAAATATGAAATCTCATGCTTTAAATTTAGAAATTTGTTATAAATTTTGACTTTTTAAGGCTAGCGATAGCAAAGACTTCATTTAAGCCCCTCTCGGTGTTCACTTGTTTAATTTTATTCAGCTGTGTATGTGCAAGCAGAGGTGGTAATGAATAAAAGGTGTGGGGTAATGTTGGAAGGGGATGGTGAGCAGAAGTCACATGAGTAGTAAAATAAGAAGAAAACTAATATTGCCTAGCAACCTAAGAAAAAAAAAATGTGCCTGGCAACAGAAAGGAAGGACTTAGCTGCAAAGAGAACACTTGCCAGAAAAGAGAGACAAAGAGAAGGAAAATTCATAACATAACAAGCCTCAGAAGTGGGGGATGGGAAGGAGCAAGAATGAATAGTTTAGAGACTTGGAAAAGAAAGCCAGCTAGAGCTCGTCTTGCACAGAAATGGCAAAGATCTCTACAGGAATGACTATCAGTAATCATTTGCATTGGCTTTTTATGGTGATGAACCAAAACAGGAGATGTAACAATTGTGTGGTGACCCTTGCCATTATACTTTGAACTTCAAAAGGCAAATTGAACTCAAATAATTCTGTTAAAAAAATATGAGGCCCATTACCTGGGCTAGAAGAAAATACCCAGGCTTCTGGCAGTGTAGACAAAATTCAGCTAATAAACAGCAGCAATGCACTACCAAAAAGCAAAGATTTAGATTAGCTGGTAGCAGAAGAGTATGGGCAAATTCACCCTGCCAATTAGGTGCCCTTGCAGGGGCAGCTTAACCAGGGGTTTAACTCACCAGCAGCATCATGTTGTTGAGTGCCTGTCTGTTGGAAATGAAGCAAGATGCTGACCATCACGGCACAAGAGGGGACATTTGCCCTCGGTCCCATTAAGAGAATGAAAAGAGAGTTCTTTGATGGCTTCACTGATGGAAATAGTCATATGCAGATGGATTTGCAGCTATGCTAATCTTGGCACCAAATGCCATGTATCTTAAACTTTTCTTTTCAAAATTCTGCTCGTTGCAGCAAAGGTAACAGAGGTTAGCATAAAAGAATTGGAAGTAAAACATCAAAAAATGAAAAAAGTAATTTATTCTGCTCTGGGACTGCAGTCACTGAGAAGCTTTAATCATAATCATATGGCTATTGTATCATGGGACTACAGGGTAGAGTTAAGGTTCTTTCAGTGGCCTAACTGCATGCATGTGGGGATTTTCCATTATTTGGGATAACTGCAACACTCTTGACATACCATGCTGTCAATCAATATGTGTTATTTTGGACACATCTTAACTATGTTTGGAAATCCTTTTTTTTCTTGTGTTGTTTTTTTTTTATTTAGCTGTGGCAACAGCTTATTAAGTAGAAAATAATTTTAAAATATTCCTCAGAAACCACAGTTATTTCTTCATTTCCCCAGGAAAGTTGAAACTTCAATATCCTAAACATTTTGAATGACACTTTCAAATGCAGGAATGAGGCGGATGTTAGACCTGGGGCATAAGTAAGAGATTAGTAGTTTATATTAGCTCCAGATTAGTTAGCAATTTATAAAATTGAAACTCCACTCCCCTCTAGCTGCTGGAAAGGAAAAGGAGTTTACTGCTTTTTTTCCAATTTCAGGAGACTTCTTTAATTAAAAAAAAGGCTTTCATTTTTTATAGCCTGCCCCTACTTTGAAGTTGTCTTCAGTTACAGCTTCACTGCTATCCTGAGTTTATAACCAACTCATCTGACCTATATTGCAGGTCCCTTCTTTGACATTATTTTACATGGGCATTTGATGGCTAACATTGTGCCTAGCAGTCTCTGTTTCTTGCCTTTTTTATTGTAGCTGGATCTCTGTTATCTTAGCTATTTGTATGTGTTAGCTATTTGTTGTAACCGAGTGCCCTAGCAGGAAGCAGAGCCTTGATTTTCTGACACTTTTCTGCTGATCTCTGTTCTGTGCAGGGCAGCAGTGCTGTGGATCGGTAACCCCAGCTGCATCTTGGCTCTTTTTCCTTTTGACTCTTCCATGGCTTTGCGGGAACCTTGGGAAGAAATGATGCATTGAGAAAAAGAACACTAGTAATTTAAATGTAATGTTCTTTGCTGGTTTCCTTATTTCAGACTAGAAGGAAGTATGTGATTAGGGTCATGGTTTTCATTTAATGTATTATTAAGTTTTATGCAAAAAGATGGGCTCAATTATTTCTGTGTGAAAGCACTTTCATTTCACAGGTGCTGGAAGTTATTCTTCTGGATTCCAAGTAAATACCTATTTCATTCTTTTTCTTAAGAAAAATATTACTATCATTCTTCAACATTTCTGGGCATGACATTAACACAGCAAAGTTTCTTTTCTGAGTTCTGCTACAGTGTATTGGGGCATTGTGTAAGCATGACATGTCCTTACATGCCCCTCAGTTACCATATACCTTCTGTTTCTATCTCTGGGATAGCCCATATTCCAGAGAATGGAGAAATAATCTTTGACCTTACTTCTCTGTAAAACAAACAAATCTGTTCTTTCTGGTAGGTAGGCTGGGATTTCCAAAAAGTAAAATATTCTTTGCTGTTCTTGATTATTGTAGTCTTTACACATCCTGTAAGGTTCATTGGATGTTCATTCCTCAACAGTATGTTTATTTCTGAGTTCACCTAAGGCTTTTTAATATCCTAGCTATAAATTGTCTGTGGTTACTGGCTAGTTATTAACGCACAGATTACCCTCCAACCAGTGACAGAAACATATTCCTATGACATTCTTCTCTTGCATACCGGAGATTTTGAATGCATAAATAATTTTATTTTCCTAGCATTCAGCCAAGGTGATGCTGCTCAGTCTAGAGCCTCTTGCCACAAGTAGAAAAAATGCAAGTACAATGTTATTCTATTTCGTGAGCCACTTAAGCTGCACCAGAGAAATACACCCTCTTCAGTTTATCTGTCACAAGGACTACCTTTCCTGGATAGCATTTGGTCAATGGCTTCTACACAACGCTTTCCAGTGGCTTGTGATGGGTTTGTACCCTTGCAAAGAGCGAAGCTTGAATGACAGAACTGCTCCATGCTGGAAAGCCAGCAACCAGCATTTCCTTTTTATCCAAACTTACTCTTTTCTGTGCCATTCAGGACCCTAATGACAAAGCTGGCTTTGCCAGAGTGTTGCTCCCAGGTCTCCTTCAGATACGTCATTCTCTTGCTCCAGCTGCTTCACAGCTTTGTGAATAATTTTGTTTGGTTTTGTTTATGATTGAAAAAGATATTCCTGAGTCTCGATGGTGCTGTCATGTAATGTTTCAAGGGCAGAACATAACAGAAGCTGAGAGATTCCAGGAAAACCTAAGATCTGTCAGATCTGTCTCATACCATCCCTGGGTCTTTTATGTATTTTGATCTAGACATTCGCCTGGAGTTTTAGTTTCCTTGGGGTTGTCCAGATTTCCTCAGAAGCTAATAGATTCCTGATTAAGAGGATCTGAGTTTTAGTCAGCTTCAGTATGCCTGCGTTTAGTCTGATACTCACCTCTCAACATTTGCTTTGGCAGTGTTACCTTCTGACTCGCCATGGCGTTACCATGTAGTATGGTCTTTTCATAAACCACACAGTAAATTCAAATTTGGTCTTCAGTAAGGGGAATTCTGTTTGGTGATTTTTATGCAAATATCAGCTTCCGATACAAAATGTTAGCTTTCCTGAAAGTTTTCTGGACATGTACAGGGCTGCTGGTCTACTCAGTAGTGTATGATAATTCATTTTCTTTGCTGGCTTGCAAGTAATCTCACAATCAGCATCTGTGCATCAACAATATGAAATATGTCTTCATAGTCTGATAAAATTCCTAACAGGGCACAAAATTATTATAATTTTTCCTCTCTCTGTTTTGTTTTGCAGTCAAATACATGATGCCAGGCAATGAATAGAAGAGCTCCTATGATTTCCAGAACTGTTTCATTGTGTATTCCTCAACAACTTACATTTGCCTGTTGGCACCATCATAGTTGCATGGTACATCAGTAGGAATTGCATTTCTCAGATCAAACACCGCCTATGCCCTTGCACATTCACACGGCACCACTGGATCCTCCTGCCTGGTCGGCACATACATGCCTGACTCAGCTTTGTTTGCTTCTTAATTACATTTTCTTCCTTGCTGTGAGTGTCACTAGCCCCCCATCCATATGTTTCATATACCACATGCTGGATTATAACGTAATGGGCCTACTTATTTCTATAAGAAAACTAACCCCTTTTCAGAGGTGCTGCAGGCACAGGGAGCGCTCCTGTTAAATACAGTACAGCGTGACTTCTTGGTGCCTCCTCCAAAGTCTTCTGTAACTTGTGTTCCTCTTCCCAAGCTCTTTGCAAACTGCTCCCGCCTTTTTCCTGCCTATAACTTCAGTGAGTAACAGCATAATGACAATTAATCGTTCTTGACAGTAATCAGTGATGATAACTTATTTCTCACTGTATATGACTGGAAATGGATTTTTTTTTTCCCCCACAGTATTTTGGGGGGTGGAGACGTTGATTTTCACTGAGATGCTTATAAGGTTTTTGGCTTGGGCTTTGCAGCTTCCTATTTAATCAGTGGGTTAACCTGAATGAGGAGAGAAAGCTTCTAGCTCTCACATAAGAGCTTTTGTCAAAGGAATTTATACCTTTATGCCCATTTTACAAGCAGGGTGCAAGAGGACAGTGGCATACAGAACAGATTTCACCTGTTTGCTCAACATGAAATGTGGGTAAGATTTGTCTTACCCACATTAGGTTTAGTAATATCTGCTCTGCCACTGAAGCAGGAAATGTGTCACCTCACCGTTCACTGTAAGTACTGTGGTAACCATCTAGGTTTTGCGAGCTGCATTGCAGTCATCTGCCCCCAAGAAAAAATCACTTCTTTAGGTGTGGGTGGCTTTGTTCAAAGAACAGTGTCCGCTTTTGATCAGCAATGGGGACTTCTGTCTGAGTTCAGCATTTGAACTTATCTTGGCAATCAGCTTTGAGATTACAAATGTTTTTTTCCATGTAAATCACAGCTAGACTGTGGTGGTTTGCTCCTGACATTTTTCTCATTTGCTCCCATTTTTAAAAACCTTTGATATTTAGACAGACTACATATGTCAGCCAGAGCTGTATGCCATGGACAGAAATGACAACAGGAAAGAAATAGATTGGTCCCAAGGCACTGAGTCAAAATTAAAAGCCAATTTATTTAATTAAAATTACACAGATGACAAAGAAAATAATCAAAGTATTAAAATGAGAAATAGAACGGGTAATAAAAAAGCAAATGCAAAACTGTATGTGAAACTGATATCCCATCTACTCCAAGGACACCGATGAGTCTCAGAGATATGCAGGTCCCCACAGTCTCAGTAAGACTTGCTCAAATATCGCTGGAAATTCCTACACCCATTTTGTGACTCCATTTCCATGCCCGGGTGATGGTTTCTCTGCTGACAGGTATTCTTGATTGTGGCTTGACTTCCTGCGGTGCAGCTTCCCGAGTTAATAACAGATGTAATTTATCACTTGGGCAGCTCCACCTCAACAATAGGTCATGGCAGGTACAGTTGATAAACAGAACAAGCTGACCCCAGCATTTCTTCTCCTGGTGGTCCCAGCGCATCCGTGAGCTGCACTGGCACCCATCTCATCCAGCTCTGCTCTGCTCCAGAGGAAGGCTGTCCTCCCCTGCATGTGTTTTACTCCCCGAGGTGTACAGGGCAGATATAATACCGGTGTGATGGGAGGAGCTACACATTTGCACGGCACACGCTTTGGAGGAGCCATAGGTTTGCATGGCACACACCTGGCTGCCTCCATGGGGAGAGAGGGCAGGGACAGGAGTACGCAAGCACAAAACCTCAAAAAAGCCACAGCTTGCCCAGTGATGTCCCAGCGCCGTCCCAGCAGCTCTGACACCAGTGCTGAATACTGCAGTTGTCTGAAACATCATCATCCAAAGGCAGGTTGTGAGATGTCTGTCCATAGTTAAAAAACCTTCTCCACAGTGAAATGGGACAGAAAGTGGAGGAGAGAGAGTAGTAGCTATACAAAGGTTAACGGAGTTGCTCTTTGATTGCTATCTCAGAAAGCCTTGATAGTCATAATAACAAGGGACGTCATAGCTACATTTTTTATTAAAATCTAAAAATAATCAAAACCCCTAGATAACTGTGTAAGCAGAAAACCAAAATTCATGTGTCTCCCTCAGCTCAGACTCCCGAGGACTTCATAGAGACACTTTACCACAAAGACTCTTCGTGGCAGCCCAGTAATACAGATACCACTGAAGTCAGATGACAACACAAATGTCTGGTAAAGGGCTTAATTCGATTTCTGATAAAACTGATGGAAATAACCCAATAATGCCTAATCTCCCCTGCTCCCCCCTTCTTTTTTTCCTTCTGTATCCTTCTCTGGAAGGTTCTTTGTTTCTGTCTTTTACAGGGATGCAATCTGCTTCCTTTTAGTTTTTTGGTTTTTTTTTTTTCTGTTCACTTCCCTCACACTTTTCATACTCTCTTAATTTTTCCTCCCTTACTATTTCTCTCCCTCTTCCTACCTGATGTGTGTACACATGCACACATGACCGGACACTCAGAGTCTTCTTGACATTTCCTTTTCTTCCCTCTCATCCCTTGTTTTTCCTACCAGATGGCCAAGCCAAAAATGCCACAGGAACAGCTTGTTCTCATGATATGTAAATACTACAAAAGCAGCCACAGTCACTGTATTTTCACCGAGAGAGACACAGAAGATGGGTCTTTTTCCACCAACCACAGAGGTTTCTGCTCCCTTAAAATTCACAACACTCTCCTACTGCCTCCTCTGTCACTTAAAGTAGGACATCTGCTCCCTGGGCTGGATGAAAACAAGTTTCAGAAGGAGGACGATTCCCAGATGCATACGTCTGTGGCATACGTACAGGTCTGCACTCCGTTTTATCACCAAACAAGGTTAAAAAACAGTGATCGAGCAAATGTTCGCTTAATCAGACTAAGTATCTCATAAACGTGGAACAAGACAGCACCTGTCACAAAGCATTTATAATCTGAATGAATCTAAGTAGAAGACAAGATGCACAATGGATACAGATAGAAAGGGGCAGTCAAACGGAGCAGTGAGACATTATTTGTCATCATGATGGGACCCAGGCTCAACACATCTGTACTATAAACAGTGTTAGAGAGACCGGACGCTAAACTCCCCAACAATATGACTTTTTGTATGATAATCCTTACTTTTATAGAAGACAAAGAAACATTAACAAGGAAAAAGAAACCCCTCCATTGAACTCTTTCCTGGTAGGTTAAGTTCCTCCTCTACCTCCTTCACCCAGGTAGCTCCTTTCCTTTCTAGCTGCAAAACCTGCAGACCTCGTACTTGTGGGACAGAGCTGAGCAACTCTCAGTTGAGTGCGTGTATGTCTTCGAGATTTGTCTTTAGCATGGGAGAGATATTTGTTGATGCCTTTCTTTTTTGGAATATACACTTTAAGTCAGCTTTTCAAATCTGTTGCCCACATCCTATATTTGAGCAATTATATTCCAGTTCTGACATGTAGGTGAACAGATATACATGGTTGGCACCTCTGTGTACAGGACAAAGTCTATCATTTAGGTTACCTTTCAAATAGATCTAACTGCTCAGTCCCCCAATCAAATGTACAATGAGACAACCTCATGGTTTGGCACAGCCCCCTGAAAGTAGCATCCCATTAAAACATGGAAATCTGATTTGCCAAGTGCCCTCTGTTACGGTATCTGGGGACACAATAGGCTTCATACTGTGTCCAGTATGATCAGCTTTCAGGCTTAAATATTTGTCAGTAGGAAGTCATGTAATTTTCCTCAGAATTGTTCCCAGACTGGAGTGACTCCACTTGCCTGTCCAGACACAAAAGAAGTCAGAACCATACAACTAGGGAACAACTTAGGTTGCAAGGGACCACTGGGGGCCACCAGGTCCATATACCACTCAGAGCAGGGCCTAAAAGCTGATGTGCAAGGAATAGTACAGGAAGCTACAAGACAGAGACAGAGGAGGAAAAGTCTTACTGCTGCTGGATGCAACCAGAGGGAGGTTGAACTGCAATGGATAGCAGAGGCAGCAAAGATTTAGATGCAAAAGGGTGCAGACATGGCAGCACCCTCATTTTCTTACAAGCCTCTCCAGCATGTCCTCTCCAGCACCAGAAGTGAAGCTGCCTGAATGCATTTCTGAAGCTGACACTTCTCTAATTCTGCCAGAAAACACTTGTAGGCTGCAATATCAGGCAGAAGAGGAAGGAGGGAGAAGGGGAAGTACTGAAAAGAGACTCACCCCTTTAACTTTCACTTTGGTAGATTAGGACTAAGAAACATGATAACTGCCACTTGCTTTGCAGCTTTATCTACCTGTCACACATGTCAGTTGCTAAGGGGTATCAGGCACTTTGGGGTTGTCTGGAGTTTTCTTCCATCCTTCTGGGATGGAAGGAGGTGGTGCAACAGCAGGACCCAGGGTAGAAAGAGGCAGGAGGACAGGGATTTGTGAAGTGACACTGAACGGGCCTTGGCAGCTGGTCCTAGAGACGTACATATTCCAGAAAATTCCTGACCCTGGAACCAAGTATATTGGCCATTGGATATAAATTCCCACTGAGCAGGCAGCCTTCTGAGTCATGCCTCCGCTTATTTCTGGGCAGTGAATCATTCTGGATTTCAGCAAATCCTGGTTTGCAATTCTGTAATCTCACCCCTAGATGTTAAATCTGGCCACTGTGGTGCCAATGACGCTCAGAAGAACTTGCCTGTGCTCTTTCCCGGGCCCAAAATTGCAAACGAAAGGAGGGAAAAGACCTACCCATCATCCCCAGACCTTCATCTCCTCCTGCCTACCTGTAAGATGAGCACTGAGCAAGGAGGGGAAGGAGGCAACTCTCTCTCTGGCAGCAGCCCTAAATGACTTCTCTTCTCCAGGAGGTAAGAACTTGCAGAAGGCAGTCATGCTGGGATGTCCCTTCCCACTCTCTGAAGGTTAGAGTTTCTCTGTCACATCAAGAGTGGCTCCAGCAGGAGCCAGAATAACATTACATGTAGTGAAATAATTGATACTCTGCATTAGGCAGAGTGCTGCTGTGCCAGGACAGCTCTAATCAGACCATTCTGTTACTGGCTTTGGAATTAATAACTTGGTTTACTGGAAAGGCCTAAATTAAAAGGTGCCTTTTACAGTTCTTTCTAAAACCTGCCCATGTAGGAAACAGCATGACACTAGGGAGGAAGGAGATCAAGCTGCAGGAAGGAAGAGTGTGAAGCAGGCACTAGGAAATCACTCTGTGCACATGGCTGAAAAAAAAAAAAATCTAGTTGCTGAAGGAAGAACTCTGAAAATGCTTCTTTTTAAGAGAAGCCATTTTTGCTCAATTAGAACATGGTCCTCATATTATTACCCAGCATGCAGCTCATAAAAAAAATCCTGGCTTTGAGTTTCAAAGTATTTCTTCAGGGGAGTTCAAGACGCTCTGGGAGGAAAGGGGACCAGATAAAAGAGCACAGCAAAGCTTCTGAACCTACAGTTCCAGTTACGTTTTGTGTCAGCAAATAATTTGCTTAAACTGCAGACTGTCACAAACGGAGAACAAGTAAATGATTTATGCTGTACGTAAAACTGCAAATGTATCACTCGAGTCCTCTGTTTTCTATTAATGTAAATACATAAATTTCACAGGTGGCTTCTGTCTAAAGAATCTATGGCATCCTTCGCTATCTCTGTGTTCTGCAAGTGAAGAATACAGGGTGCTAGTTATGAAGCATAATAGCAACATAAAAATGGGAAATGATGGAAGGGCAATGAAGGAAATTGAGTATGTTTTCACAGCGAGCTCAGGCTGTTGTAACACCACAGTTCAGGTTACAGAGAGATACGCATTTAAAGGAAGAATAAAAAGCTGCTTCGTAATTCTGTGCATGACTCTAATCACAAAATTTCAGGAGAAAAAAACTTCAGAAAATGGAACTTCTCAAACTTTTTTTCAAAAGTCTTCAAACGGCATTTATTAATCCTTGCAGAAGGAATATTTTAAAATATTCCTTCTTGTCATGTTTGGCTTTGCTTTTAAGTGTCCTAGCTACCAAAATTTGCGTTCTTGGACATGTCTGTCATAACATCCCAGATGAGGGTGGCTTTTAAACCATATACAAAAATAAGTTATTATTAATCACAAGCTGACGAATGTTTACCAACAAAAATTAGTTCATTCTTTGGTTCTCTCAGCTACTTTCTTTGGCCGTGCTTCAGGGAACAACTGCCTGCAAGCTGACCTGCAAGCTACATATTGCTAACCTCTGAATTTTGGGCTTTACCTCTTCCTCTTTCTCTCTAACTGTTTCTATTTCAGTCCAAGGTAAGCAGAATGAAACAAGAGCTTGAAACTCTGGCCCAAAGGCCAGCACTCCACTTTTTAGTCATCTGTGAAACATTTCCTGTTTTAAGTACCTGTATTGGCCTTACCACTCCAGTGTGATAATTTTACTGAAGACTTTAAACTATCTACGGAGATATAACCCTGCTGTTATCCACCCAGGAATTCAGAAGAGGGCTTAAAAATTGTGGCTTGCTCAATGTCAAGACACACATTTGACCCAGGAACCAAGCATCCCCACACCCTGTGGCATGGCAGGAAGGCAGAGCAGCCCAGGTGCCCCGGCGTCACGCTGCCGGATGGGGAGTGACAAAAAGGAGCCAACATTGGCCATTTCTCCTTGTTACCTCCTTTCTAAAATGGGAATGCTTGGCTTGAAGTGTTTTTGATGGTGCTTTGATGCCTGCATATCCGTGTCTATGTTGAAAAGTTTATTTGGCAAATGGAAAAAAAAAAAAAAAAACAGAATAGAAAAATAAAAATGTCTTTTTCTGACTTTTTGGTAAAGTCATGGGAAAACTTTTCCCTGACAAAAAACAGTGGTCAGGAATAAAAGATAAAATGGGTTTAGAGGAGGGAAAATAAAAAAGTTAGATAACTGATATTCGGTTTTCCATTTTCCTCCACAGTCACAGAACAAGAAAGATCTCAATTTTTCTGAAAGACAGGAAGAGATGTAAGGTAGTCTGACAAGTCAAGAACTAAAGGTTTTAACAGTGTGTTTGGACATACTAGAAGATACCGTAGAGTTTTCTGACATAGTGATGGTTTTCTGTACGTGATGTATCCATGCTTAAGTACACACATGCTGTGTGCATACAACAGCATGGAATTCTAATACCAGGTACATAAATAATTGTGTGTGGTTGCCCTGAAAAAGAAGAAAATAAAGGTCAGATGAAGTGGATAACTATTGTCTATCTGTGTACATGCTGAGAAAATTTCCTGCCACGAACCATAGTGCTTTACCTTCTGCTTACTAGGAACCTTGTGATGGTTTCATTTCCTGATCCTGTTCTTATGTACCCAGATTTTAGGGTCGCATGTACCCACATTTTCAGTGTGGCTGGAGACCGCCATGGAAGTGAAGGCAAATCAAAGTGAAAATGCGGCGAAGCTGACACTATGTAAAGCTGTCTGACAAATCTCCCAGAATATTACAATTCCCAGTGCCCAAGGTGTACCAGCCTCCAAAGTCACATCCGCTACAGTATCAGCTGCTCTGAATTCAGCCCCATGTATATGAGAAACACTATAATTCCATACCAGCACAGCTTTTCAGTCTTGGCTTTGTTGTGATTGTAAGAAGTCTACATAATTTAACTTCACTTTTGTGGCTTCAAAGTGTTGGACACTTTGTCTTTGAAAGAATTGATTTTGAACTGTCACTGCAAGAAATGACTAAATCAAAACTGAAAGGAGAATTCACGCCTTTTCCTATTTAATGTTACAGAACAGACAGCAGCTATGAAAAGTAGAGACTGGAGCTTATTCTTCCATCTCTACTCTTTGGATTACTCCTGTTTCCCTCATACTGGGGAAATCCTCAACTGATGCTGCTAGTCCTTGTACTGGGCACATGCTGAGAAGTGAGGCTGGAGCACAGCAGCCATCAGTAATCCTGGCCTTTACTTGCAAGGGCAGGTGGAAACTGCTCCACTGCCCTTTACAACACAAAGACATCCAAGAAGAAAAAGGTGCATGTACACATCTCAGAAGAGAGAAGGCAAAACAGGAATGCTGTGTTTCCACAAGCAGAGACACTGTTAGCATTCAGAAAGGGCTGCTGGGCTTTGTAAAAGCATTCTAGCTTCCTCGCCAAGCAGAACATGTTATCTGTCTTCTATAAGAGTGTATAAATCTGTTTCAGCCACTCTCTTCTTCTGGGAGTTTTCCAGATTCCAGTGTCTCAGTGTAAATGACTTTGCACAAAAAGAGCTAAGGTTTGCTTCAGGTTTTTTGCACTGCTTTGTGTACATAGTGTTACAGCAATCTGCCTGAAATCTTTCACTCTTTAGCAGGAGGCGGAAATTTGGCTGAGGCCAAAAATGCAAGAAGAGAACCTAATTCATAAACCACTGAATTCACTTGTGAAGAAAATATAATTTGTTTCATTAGATTTCATTTTCATAGAATACAAAGAGATAGGACTCAAATCACTTCTGGGGTGTCTCCTGTGAGTACCAGACTAAAAACGATGGTTATTCTGAGCTAATTTTTTGTTATGAAAATATGATGCAGGCAAGTTTAGCCTCAGCCATGCATATAAAAAGTGTAGAGTGAACAACGATTTGAGTACTACATTTCCCTAAAATAATGAAAACTATTTTTATAATAGCACTGAAATCTCTGGTTCCTTATTTTCCCTTTTCATTTTTAGGTTTTCTTTAAAAGTAGACTTGGTAATGCACAACCTACTTCAGCAAAGCAGGTTTTGGGGTAGAGTGAGGCTAAGCTTACAAACCAAGTCAGTGAAGAGTTTCTTTCATCCATATGACAGAACACCAGACACATCTAAATGCAGTCAAAGACAGTCCTGCCACTCAGACAGAAACCCTCAAGTGTGTTTTAACCACCCAGCAAGGGCACAGTAGCCATGGCAACCCAAAACTTAGCACAGGCTATGAAATCTGCCCCAGACCTTGGGTGAATGCCAGGGTAGTGTTTAATCCATGCTTAATTTTAACTTGCTACTTCCAGATCAAAAAGCAGATTACACCTGCCTTGGCTCTGTGTAGGTTTTTGGCTGCCACGTGCATCCATGTCTTACGATGTACGTCCCGTTCTCGAAGGAGAAAGATGTGCAGCTGCTGTGATGTTCCCTCCAGATGCGCAGGGAGCCCTTGCTTCACAGGATGCTCAGCAGTATCTCATCACCCGACCGTCACTGCTCCAGCGTGGTAGGTGTACGTGAGGATGCTTCTCGGGCAGTCAGCAAGCACATAAATTTCTTCATGAGCTGCAAACGGCCTGTGCAGCCTGCGTCATGTTTTCTTTCTTCTACCAATTGCGTCATGGATGTAGTGGAGCCACTTGCTTGATGGACTAAACAAAAGGTGAAAAATGTTTTGGGTTGAAAACAAGCAGCTTTTTGCGTGGGAGTCTTGGCGACTTGTCTGGGTAGAGAAAAAAGATAACTTCCCTCTGAGCAACATAACAACAGATGACCTACTAGTACCTACTATCGTGTAACGACTAAGATGCAGGTTTTCAGAAACACTTGTCATGTGTAGGAGGCAGGCAGAAATGTTTCAAGAATATCTTTCCTAACACCACTGAAAACATAATTTGTCATCTTGCAGCAAGCGCAAAGTAACACCACTAGATTTCCAAGTGCTCACTGAGGCTGGTCCTTGAGGTCTCCTTTGGGATGAGAACTGAGAGTTCAGTTCCCCTGGGTGTCAGAGAATTAAATAGTATCTACCCAGGCTTCTAGAGCTGTTTCAATCAGAAATATCTAATACTGTTTCTTCAAAATCACCCTTGCCCACGGTCTAGCTGATGCTCGTGTGCCTATTGTCCCACTGAAAGTGATTGCCAGTGGCTTGCGGAGAATTTGTATAACAAATACTGAAGTATGAGACATATACAAAGTGAAAAAAAAAATCTTTCAAAGATTGTTAAGAGGGCTCAGGAGGAAAGGGACCATGAGAAGTTACATTATTTAGCTGAACAGGAAAATTGAAGTTCAAGTACCCGGCCCACTGTGCACCAAGCCTGAAATGCCAAGAGAGCTCATTCAGACTTATTAAAAAAAATCATGACTGATATTTTATTCTATTTGAATAGTAGAGCAGCAGAGAATAAAAAGCCAGTATTTGTGCCTTTGTCAGAGACTCAGGAGGAGCCCAACACTGCTTTTTCATTATGCTGACTTTATTCCATCTGAATACAGAACAGACTTTGTGCCGGTTTGCAAGAATATATTTTTGCTATGTCAAATGTGATGTGTCCTGGGAATTTTGTGTAAGCTGGCATTAAACAGATTCAGAAGAAAAAGAAAAATAATATCTCACTCTTCTTCCTGCCCTCCCACTAGTGGCCACACTTATGGTACTCCTAGGATAATGCAAATATATGATATACTTTCATCAGCAAATGATAATTGATAAAATCTTTGCAAAAAACTCCATAGCCATTTCTCTGCCAGCAGCAACACATTCATATATAGCAGTGATGTGGGCAGTGCTTTCAGATCACGTGGTGATTTTTGGAAGGGTTATAATGTTTAGTCAAAGAGCAAGCAGCCGAAACCAGAACAGGAGCTGCTAAGATTGTAGTGGGAATTAGAATTGTTCTTCTACCCTTTGTTCCATGGATTATCCAAGAGGTAGCAGAGCTCGCCAGACAATTTTGAGTTTCTGTACTAAAAATGAAAATTATTGCCATCTCCTTTCTAAGCTGTTTTGCTAAATGCTGTAAAGAGAAGCTTAATGATTTAATATACCAAACTTGTTAGGTTGTATCAGAAATACAGAGAAGACTAGCTGTAAAAATCTTCATTAACGACAGGGAAGAGAAATTAGTGCCCTGTAACAGTGCTTTGGTGTTTATTGCTCAACAGAGAAAAAAGGTCTACTTAAAAAACACGTGAAGCCAGGAAATTATAAGGCACTTGGTTCTCTTTTCGTGTTCAAGGGACTCACCTGGGGAGCAGAGGCTCTATCTAGGCCTGAAAAGGGAAGTGCTATGACATGAACATCTTGAAGAGACCATTCCT
>NW_009260836.1:0-2563 GCF_000687185.1 Egretta garzetta | reverse complement strand
GTGATCAACCCAACAAAAATGGTTGAAAGTCATGTCCACAGAATAATGTCTGGTGTTCACTGGAGGCAAAACAGTTGAGATTCTTAAAAGCTTTTTCACTGAGTATTCCAAGTTATCCCAGACCTGATTTGGCCATAAGGCACAAGGATTTAGTCACAGTTTTAGTCAGGAAGATAGATAGCCTAATATCTGCAAATTTGTGTGTTACTATCATAGATTATACAGCACAATTCACAGGCAAAATTTACATATTACAAACATCCTCTGGTAACCATCATTAAATAATTGCGACCATCAAAGCACACAATGAGACCTCTCATTTCAAAAATGTAAAGTAAGTTTTAAAAAACGTGATGGTATTGCTTTTG
The DNA here is from genome assembly GCF_000687185.1 of Egretta garzetta. NCBI lineage: Eukaryota > Metazoa > Chordata > Aves > Pelecaniformes > Ardeidae > Egretta > Egretta garzetta. The sequence goes on along the minus strand of NW_009260836.1, from coordinate 2,195 downwards.
AAAGCAGTATGTCTTCATGGAAAATATTAGGAAGTGGTTACACAAAAGCTTCTCTGGCCCTACTGAAAAAAGAAGCAGCATGTCTGTTTGGTGGGTTTTGATAGATATTCTGGGTTTATAGACCTCTTTGTATTGGTCCAGGATGCAAACAAAAACTTTCACAGCATTGTGTTTAGTCCAACATTGCAGTTGAAAAAGAATAATGATAACAAGCATACAATTTCTCATTTGGATTTCCAAACTTTATGCTATTACAAGACTTTTAAGCAGCTTTTTTTTTTTCAACTCGTCATCCATTGGTAACAAGTTTCGAGACTAAGAAATGTGGATTCCTATGAGGGCTCGAGGGATATGAGGGTCTGATACAGCAGTATTTAGGTAGAGAAGATTCTTCAGAATTTCTTCAGTTTACCGGCTTCCAAGAGTAATCTGCTGTCCCTGTTTGATTATTCTGTGCTGTTCACTCATTAAATTAACTTAGTTATGTTTTAATATTTATGTGGTTCACTGTTCATTTTTACTGGGTGTCAGCTCTTAGCTTCCGCAGAGGACTTTATGTTAAACTCATGTGAATTCAGACAGCTGTCAAACTTTGTGACACTGTGCATACTTCCCCCTAAATCCTGGGGTTTCCCCCAAAACTCACTTCAAAAGTGCACTATGCTTTTTCGTATTTCATGGTAGACATGAGATCCTGCATCCAGTTGATGGATACCTCCCTGGATCTATGGCATGCAATTGGTTTCTCAGGTGTCACATTAGTGCTGCTGGGGCTCTTGATATCCACAGAGAAGCAGCTGATGGGAACTCTCATCTAGGGAGAAATGGTGCAGTTTAACGCATGTGGGAGCTTGGTCATGTCACTATGAGACTGTGCAGGAGAGCTGCTGAACTTTTTATTGTGGAGCAGGTGTCAATCAATGCCACAGTGAATGACAAAGGTGTGTAGGATGGTGACTAAAAATCTGTTTATTTTAGATATGGAGCAGAAGGCCAGGCCAGATCTTGTTTGATTACTGGTGATTCACAGTCCTGCTAAGCAAGAAAGTGTTCAGAAATGGGCAATGGAGCATTTTACATTGCACATCAGCCACTGGGATCCAGAGCACACAGATATCTTGAAAAACAGGGAGTTACCACGGACCTGTAGCCCCTGTGAAATGAGCTGTGCTGTTTGGTGTATGTCACTTTTACCAACCTTTGCAACAGACAGGAGAAGCCTCCCTGCTCCTGTGAGGCAGAGCACTCTAGATTGGGACAGAGTATACCATGAAGGGGCCACTGCTTCTGTCTGCATCAGTTCTAGGGAATAAACAAGCCATCATTAATCTATCACTTTTTACAAGCAATATATTAAGATAAAATGTATTAAAAGGAAAAGACAATTTTTAACACATCAGGTTAACATTAGAAAAGGCAGAACAGTTTGTCAGAATAGTTGTTAAGAGAAGCAGCAGTAAATATAAGAAAGAATGAAATGCAAATTTCCAAAGGGAACTTAAATGCTTTGAGTGGTTTATGGACATAATGTAGAAAAATCTGAAAGACCAGCAAGTCATAATTACAAAAGATGAAGCTAAAAACCCTATAATGAATATCAACAGGTAATTTGTAAGTGGTACTTGAAATACGAGAAAGTTCAAGAGCATAAAATGTGGCAACTGAACTGTCATGGCAGCAAATGGGTGGTCAGCTTAAGGAAGCCACCAACACTGTCACAAACTGAAGAACCATCACAGTGGAAAGCTCCAGCTTTGATCAACAGCATATGAGGATAATGATGATTACAAACCTGGGCCATATCATGACAACAAGCTGCAGCTGGAAGCAAGGGGTTTCACTGCTGCTTTTGCCTGGTGAAAGCATGGAAACCTCCTGCCTCAAAGAAGTGCCTCGGTTGCACTGGAAGGTGAAACAGCTGTAATGTCACTTTATTAATTGCCATATTTTCTCTGCCCACCCTGGTCATCCAGATTTACTGGTCAACATGTAGAGATGGAGCCCTTTCAGTCAGGGAAGTAGACTACCTCTGCAGCAGCTGAGTGGAAGGACAATCCCTGCTGGGTGGTATGAAGTACTAAACAAACTTTTGAATACCAGTTTTCATAACTCCAATGATTTACAACTGCATTTGTAAAAATAGTATGATCCTAAAGATAATGCTGAGAATGCCTTTACATTACCATTCAAGAAAA
>NW_009260835.1:587323-631836 GCF_000687185.1 Egretta garzetta | reverse complement strand
GAGGTCCCTTCCAACCTGGTATTCTAGGATTCTGTGAATGCAGTTCATGGTGCAGACTCAAAAAGGCTGTGCAGCTGCTTTAAGAGAGAGATTTGGGAAGCTAGGGTGGGTCCTGCTTAGTGTGATGCTGTTTCTGTAAGGAATATTTATAAAACTATTGCTGAAGCAGAAAGGCTTGCTCCCTTAGTTTCTTACCAGGGATGGAATAATATATATTTTGGAAGCGCGAGTTGCCAGAATTGTATTTCTTTTTGGAGAGGAGGGATGGAATGAGTGCAGTGGCCAAGCTTCGTTACTCTGAAGGAAGACCCAGTATTTTGTGAAGTTAGGCAGCCACTAGGAGACTTACGACAGGTTCAGATCTGAACATACATGCAGCAGCAGAGAATGCCAGAATATGTGTAACCAGGACTGTAGAAGAAAATGAAGGAAAGATGCTGAGGGATTTAGATGGAACCTATGCTTACTGAAAATCAGGCCTCCTTTTTATTTTGGGGAAAAGGAGAAATGAAACAGTCTTCTGGGAAGGTTTTTCAGAATACAGTGTACTGGTAAAAGGAATGATTTTCAATTAAGGGAAGTGGAGAACAGGTTGAAAAAGGATACCTAGAAAATTTGATGTGAGGAAGAGTGGGAAAGCAAGGAATTAAATGGGTGATGCAGTGATGCAGGCAAAATGGAGCGGGGGGTAGGGGCAACAGTGGAAATCATAGCATATTTGTTCTTTCCAGCAGCTGCCTGAATCTTGTTCCTCAACACCATCTAACTACTACTGCTAAATTAAAGTAGGATTTAAGCTCTTGGTAGTGTTGGTCCCTGCCTGAAAAGGTTTTAAAAACAAGGTAAGCAGGCACAAAATAGAGATGAAAAAAACTGAGGACGGTTTGTGGACGGTGTGGAAAAGCTTAGTAAGAGTTATGTGCTGTAAGTACTGAATATGACAGTGCCTCTGTTCCTTCCCATTTTTGAAATAAAGTAAGGCATGGTAGAGGAAGCTGCTACTTTAACAGACATTGTCTGTGTCTTTTTCTTCCACTGCTGCTTCCCTTTTCCCTCCTTACCCCCTGAGGAGGAGAAGAGTGAAGAAACCCGACTGCTTCTGCTCTTTACTTAGGGTGAAAGTGAAGGCCAAGAACTGTCATGTGTCATGTTTTGTTGCCTTTAGATTTGAAGGATAAGGAAAGCTGAGGAAGTATGGAAGATGTAGGTGGGTATGTTAAAAGGGCAAGAAATAGTTGATAAAATATGGAATTGAAAGCCTGTGTAAGGGAGAATGATGCTGATCCAGAGAATGCAACAGTATGGTTTAATGCAACAAAGTATAGAAGGAGCGTAAGACAAAGTGGAAGGATAAGAAAAAAGGCGAACATCCATTATATAACATGATAAAGCGTGTCATAAGCAATCTCTGGTAGGAAAGAAAAAGTGGAGTGATGCTGGGATGAATAAAGAAATATACAAAAATTGAGTACATTGGTAAACTTCAATGGAGCTTTTGGGCATGTTATGGATACAGTAACTAAAGATAGATTATACACACCATGGTTCTTAAAACTATGCATTCTTGGTCTTCGGTGTGGTGCACAGGAATGTGTTGTTTTCTGAGTTTTTAATCTCTGCTGGGTTTTAATGGTTGGAAGGGCAGAGCCTTCGAATTTGTGATTTCATTAACACTTGAACATTACAAATTTTCTAAGATGGGAGACTACAAAACTCATCGAAGGTCTATCTGATTTCAAGTGTTACCTGTTAAAAAGATCAACAAATCAGGCTGAAGGGTCTTTTTTGCTTCTTAACCAAATTTTTTTTGTTTGTTTATTTTTAAGAAGAAATGAGTGTTTGTGCTCCTTTCTTAAATCAAAGTGAGTATAGCTTTTACTTTTTCTCATTTCTGAAAAAGAATCCCTAGTTAGAAATTGTTTAGCTGATTTTGAATCGGAACAGTACATATTCCTCTATTCCTTGCTTAAGAGGTGGGGAGATAAATTAAAAAAATGTTCATGAAGACAAAACTCTAAGCATTAGACGGTATGAGAGAGATCTATGTCTGAGCCAGCCTCTTCTGGTGTCTTTATGAAAATCCTCAAATATACCTTTAGCATAAGAGCACACGTAATTTAATTAGCATGTTAAGCTTTTGTCGTGGAGAGCTTTTTTAACTGTAGTTACTATGTGGAGGAAATTAATAAGTTTGAATGGTTTCAGTGCCTCTTCTGGTTATACGTGGGGAGGATTGAGAGGTGTTTATGCTTATAGCAGAGTTCATTTTTGTTGCCTAAGTAAGATGAGATCACACAGAGACCATTGGAGCCCATGTTGACTAATGAGCAGGAAAAGGTCTCATTTTCAACCTTAAAAGGGCTCTGCTAACTTACAACTTCACATGTTAAAAAAATTATTAGTTTTGACAGTTTTCTGGGATTAGTTGTACACTGTCCATCTCTGCTCTCTGGTGGGAATTTTTTCTATGAGTGTCAATTTAAGACATTTTAAAAAATTTATTTGATATAGATAATTTGAAAAAAGTATTAATGGTTGCATGGAACCTGGAAAGGAGATGTTTGTTATGCTAAAAAAGAAAAAGTAAAGCTGTATTGTATGGAACTGCATTGTTGGGGAGGTGGATGTATTTGAGACTGTTGGAAAAATTGCGGAAGGGTGTAAGGATTCCTTAGATAATTGTGTGTGGTAGGGATGTGATTGTTGGCGTAGGGCTGTGATGCCTAATTTTGAAGGTTGTCTTCAGTTAATCTGGGAATGTAGATGTGTTCCAAACTGTATGAGGAAGAAGTTGGAACTGGAATATTGCAGTCTTATTCCCTGTCAGTAAAAATGCTGTCATCATAAGTTGTATTTTTCTTTATTAGTTGGTTTTCTTCCTGTGTGGCAGCTTGGTTTTTTTGCTTTGGAATGGTAGGATGTTTTCCTGTAATGCCAGTTGCAAACTTTGAGCTTGCTTGCATTGTGGCCAGAAATCTGAGAACAATGATGACTCGGTTATATCCAGTGAGAAAGGAATCTTTTGTACTGCTTACTTTTAATTGCTAATTAAGCTAAGTCCTTGGTAGTTTGAAAGAATGGAATAGTTTATGCTCTCCACTTTAGAACAGTATTTGCTGCTCAGTTGCGGAGAATGATGGAAGGGGTGATTTTTATTATGGTTTCTAGATGAAAATCACCTTCCTGGGAAAGTGGAAATGGGCAAGAGCACTCATTTTGCACAAGGAGCTCTCAGGATTTGGGGAATATATGGAGCCTGTGGAACTGAGGGGCAGTTTAGGACTTTTGAGAAGGCCTAGCAACACCACCTGCCCCGTCCCAAGCTCTTGGTTTTGCCTGACTGCTCTGCTTCAGTTTCTGTATTTAGTGGTTAAAAGTATTTTAGATTGTCCAGACAAGCAGCAGGGACCTTCCAGAGAAAGCTTGTTGATATTTGGAGATTATTTTAATTTATTCCTGATTTTGATTTTTATTTTTTTTTAATCAATGAGATTAGAGTGAGGCTTCCTTAACAGTGCAGCACTGGTTCCAGTGCATTAGGACTCATTTATTTTAATGATTCTTCAGCACAGGTAGGTAGGAATTTTCTAATGCCAGGACATTGTGCCTCAAGAGGAGTGGGTAAACAGATATGCAGGTTTACCAACTGAAACAGGAAAACAAGTTCTAACTACAGGTTGTTTCACAACTTTTTCCTCAGGGCTTTCTCATTTCCACAATCAGAACTCAAAAGTGGAACAAAAGGATTCAAAGTAATTCACTAATGACTAGCTCAAGGTCTGTCAGGCTTCAGACAGCTGGAAAGGAGAAGGTACACATTTCTGCTCCAATGACTTCATTTTCATGATTTTTCTATAGTATTTGAGAACCTTTCCAGATTTTTGTTGTCATTGCCGAAATTGATTAATTCCTATGTTTTCATAAGCAGGTTACCGGTTTCACTTGGCACCTTGTTTGCCGGTGATTCCTTTTTCTAAATAAAAAAAATACTGAAGAGTAGTAATCAGTACCTGTACGTATTGGTACCTGGGTTTAAGAATGAGTGTACTGTCAAATCCAGATAACTTCTTTATGTTCACACTTGGATCTCATTTGGACTGTAGTCTGTGCTGCTATAGCTGTGCTGGCATTTTCTCTACCTCAGCAATCCCTACACAGCACATGCTGACAGAAGTTACTCTGTTAGCATCATTGCACTGTTATGTGCAAAGTCAGAATCAAAACCTGTTAGAGCTCTCTACTGTACCCTAGCTGGAGGGTGGAACCAAGGTGTGTGATTTTGGTTTTTTTTCACCTTGGTGTATGAGCAGACAGAAGGTAGTAGAGCTGATTTTTGTAAAACAGCAGTGCTGTCTGTAGCTGGGGCCTTTGTGTGCTGTTGTGATACTACTTATATTAGTTTCAGCTTTCAGTATCTTCCATGCTTTCTAAAAAATGAAAAATTCTGATCAGCCTTAAATCTTGTTGCAAGTAATGTAATTTAGAGCCCAGGTCAATGTGATCTTGCTATATTCAAATGACCAGAAAAACTATGTAATGTGTTACATTACTGTGCCGTGATTGCGCAGGATTTTACTTTAGGACAGAATATCCTCTAGATGAAAACTGTTCTGAAGTGACAGCTTTTCAGGAAAGAAACATTTTTTCAGAGCCATTGCTTTTTCTCCTTAATTAAAGGGGTATCACAAGTTATGTAAGTTCATTACTCTGTTGCAACTGCTGTATCAACTTACAGCTTCATTATAAGATACTATGTTTTTCCTTGTTTTTTAACTTGGTTTGGACAAAACGTTTGGAAAATACACTTTGTGACTTAAATCTGCCATGTAGGAGGAATGATGAGTGTTACTTAGATAGCAGGTAGAAGAACATTATTAAACAACAGATACATTCTTAAGATGATGCAACATTTATGTAACTTCATATTTCTCGTTAAATTGGTAATTCATTTAAGTAGAACAAATTCACATTTTGTTTAGAAATTAAAGAACAGACACTAAATGAGTAGGGCAGGTACCGTGGTACTGCCTCTCCTTCCACAGTCAGATAAGGGAATTAAATTAAATTGCTACTTCTGAATAATTTTGGCTTTCAGTGTAAAGGTGAGTTGTATTACTCCTTGAAATGCACATTAAAAATTAAAGGTTGGGTTTTCTTCCTTCACATATTTCAAAATCTTGGCATTTGATTACCCTTTTGGTTGGACCTCTTGCTTTGCACGTAGAATTTAGAGGAAAATTCCCTTAGCTTTGGAGAAGGGATACCTCTTGGGAGTCACTGTTTTGCACAGCATGTGCTCAGGGGATTGAGCTGAAAAGAGGTGAAATTCTCATTGCCAAGTGGCATTTACTGCAGAGCAGTGCCCATGAAGTTGCACTTAGATATCTGTATGAAGCTGTAGATCTGTATAAGTTGTCTTTTCTTTGGCTGGTTAGAAACAGTTAAAGCTTAAAGCTCCATTGCTTGTGTCATGTCAGCCTCCTAACCTCTCCAGCAAGTTAACAGATTCATTTTTTTAATGTGTGTGTCCTCGTTGTTCCCCTCCCCCATGGCATTTCTAGCTCTGCTTATCTTAAATTCTGCATGCACCTAGCCCTCTGTCACATAAGTGTTGTGATGTGCGAGGTGTCGGTCATAAGTCTGCACGTAGTGATATGAAAGGATGTGGGCGGGGGGGAGCACATACTCATTAATTTTAGAAAAATTAGTTTCAAACAATGTTTATTTTCAGTATTACTAATTAAATTCCCCACCTACTATGCTTTTTGACTTATACATGAATAAATATGCAAAAAGAACCTAATTAATTGTGGTAATAGCACTTTTTAATGTACACATATATTTTAGAATGATCCTCAATAGTTGCCTCTTGGATGCCGTCATGCAAGAGTTTAGTGGTTTATTTCTCTGCGTGTAGCCTGCATTATCTGTGGGGAAATATCTTTAATTTAGTATCAGCTACTTTTATGCAGGCAATATGTAAAAGCCTTCAGTTTCTGACTAGTGTTATGTCTGAGCTCTTAGAGGTCTGAGCTGTGTTCTGTGTTCTCAGTGAATGAAATGCTGCAACCTCATACCCTGTAAGCATATCTGAACTACTACAAAAGCTTTGTAGATATGGGTGCCCAGAACTTTCTCCAGTGAGCTGAATTTAGCTGTCCTGTGAGACTTTGCCATATGTTAACAGGTGTAGGCCTTGGAAGCAGTTTTACATGTATTTTCTGGAAGGAAAAATAACAGTGTGTGATTGGAATAGGAAGAGGGGAGAAAGGGTAGATTGATAACAGCAGACTGTGGGTAGAGGGAAGATTTCTAACACAGGAAAGAGTAAGTAGCCAAATAGTGTTTCTGGAGGTGTCTCTACAAGGTAGAAAAGACAGCCCAGGTACACAGCATGGTCAGAGGTAGCATATAGCTTGGGCCACATAATTAAATTGGGAAGTTACACGCTTATCTTCTCTCACATGTCTAAAACTACTATAACCAATGGAAGGAGGGTATCCCAAGATTTTGAGATGTAGCCCTCGTTTGGAACATGAATATTCCCATTAATTGTGCCTTTTAAACATAGGCCTCTGAAATATGAAAGGTTTTGCTTCCATTAGGCTGTATGGTAGGTGAGGGAAAGGAGATCACAGGATGGAGAAGGCTTGCAATACTAAACTTAGGTTAAGAAGTACACCTTATAGTGGCATTGGTATTTTTTGGTCTTGAAGCAGCACTAAATTGCAAACCTCCTATTGTAGCAGAGCGGTATGTGGTATTTGCCTCACCTGCAAACCCGTACGTCAGATACAAACCGACCAGTTAGTTGGATCTGGTACATGAGGTCATGGAGTAGGTGAGTACCAGTGGTTGTGAATGAGTCCTGGAAGTAAATAAGATGCAAGCCTAGCTTTTGGGAGGAGTTTTGAATGCAGAACCTGTAAGTCCTTTTAAACTATAGCTGAGCTTTTAGGAGGGCAGAGGGATATTGGAGAATTGCACAGTATCCTTTAGCTAGTGACAGCTTTGCCGTATGCAGTCCCCCTGGAATACAACTACTCAGATGGTTGAGGTAAGAGAAAGGATTATTTCTTTTGTCCTTCCACTCCCCTGAAAATTGAATTGTTAACAGCACAGAATTTTGGTTTATGCAGCCAACTTTCTTCTATGGTATCTTATGTCCTTCCAGACTGGTCTAGCAAGACTTCTAAAACTAGGGAATTAAACTGTTGTGCCTATGGACATAACTCTGACTTCCGTGACTGACACTGCCTCTTTTCAGGTCTGTAATGCGCATGTACTCATTTTGCCACTGTCTGCAACTGAAGAGCTATCCATGGCATTCCTATGGCTCAGTTCTTAGGCTGCTTTCCAGGAAGACTCAGCTCTGCTTTTTTCTAAACTTGTTTTTTCCCCATACCCAGTGGTCTGCCTCTCTACACCAACTTCGAGATTTGCATGTCATCCTTGTCTTACACAACTGCTGGTGGTTGTAGTGGCTTAGGTGTCCCCCAGCCTTCCTCCTGCCTGTACAAGGCAGTACTAAATAAAACATAGTGGCTTTCCTGAGGCACAGAAGTGTTCTTTCATTTGATCATGTTAGCAGTCAGGCTCACAACATTTCTTGAGGGAAAGTCTTTTTGCGTTGCGTCACTGCTGACATAACAATTCATGTTTTTTTGCTTAATACCTTGACTATAGATTACAGCTACCCTTATGCAGCTAGAGTACTAACAGGTGCTTCCCAGTGACTGTTGTCAGATCTTTGTGGACAGAACTGTGGTTACTTGTATTTCCTGTTTTCAGGATGTTATTTAGTTGCCCTAAGCCTTCTGGAAGGCCTCACACAGGATTCCACTTGCTAACAAACTATGTGTTAAATTTTACTGACAAAGGTTTTTTCACTTAGTTTTTTTTTTTTACTTAGCATGTCACTCTGAAAACCTGTTTCACCAACCTAGAGCTACAGTTTCTATTTAAAAGTTGTATTACATTTTCAGATAAACTTAACAGAGCTAGTGATAGCGAGACCACCATCCGTAGCTTTCACTATAGGCAGACAGCTACAGCTTTAGACAGTGATAGCTTTTTGATAGTGAAAGCAAGTAGTAGCATTAGGACATCAGTACTGAAAATAGCACTTTCCAAATTTTAAAATGCCGTGCCAGGTTTAGATTGGGTTGATGAAAATGGGTAATAAGTTAGTTATTTGATTCTTGAGTCCTGAACAAAAATGACAGCAGACTCCAATGATAATGCTGCATTTTGCTAGATCTGTTTCTTCTTCTGTCATTTGCTTCTGATCTTGTTGATAACATTTCTGTTTTGGAGAGAAAAATTGGCATTCATGGGCTTTATGAGAACTAAGAACATTTTAAACTACTAAGTGACAGTGTCTGTTTTATGTATTTTTGGAAAAAGAGTAAGTCTGAGTTAAAAGCCTACCAACTAGATAAATGACACAGCAGAAACCAAATTGCATGCTTCTATCCATTTGAATGTGGGTGGGGGGAACATCTTTGGGAAAAAATATGCTGTGAATAATTACTTGAAACATACTGCTTTTAGAGAATTGAGACAGTAGCTTAGCGTTATAAAACTTTTTAAAAATACCCTTTCTGATGTAACTGCCCTGACTCCTGAACACCTGTTTTTCTTATAGCCTATTATTGATAGCTCTTGAGGTCAGAGAACTGTTCCTTCTGTTGATACTGTGCTATGGGTGGCAATGAATGTTTGGCATTAGACATCGGAAGTTATTTGAAAAGTGATATCCAATCTCATTTCTGTTGGTGTTTGTTTGGTGTGTGAGGGGTTCTTTGGGATTTTTTGTTTGTTTGCTGCCTCTTTAAATGCTTTGTTAACAAAGTTACGAATAACCATTTATTTTTTGCTTCAAAGCCATTTTAATTTTCTACATAAAGTTTTGGAAGCATATCACAGAACGTGTAATGCTACTTGCTTTTTGTGAATATTCTTACTCTTTTACCCTTTGATTTTTCTTTTCTGGGGAGCTGCTAAAATAAAACTTCAAATTTAGGAGAAAATTATCTCACAAGTGAGTTTTGAAAAGCAGTTACCTTTGTGTAAAGGAAAGCTAGTTTGTATGAGGACCGGGAGCTTCAGTTGTAATGTTAGGTGATACTGACGTACCTGCAGTGTTAGTACTTGTCTTGTTGGAGTGATGTTGAAATTAAAGCCAAAATGTAATCTGAAAGACCATAATAGGTGGGTTTGGTTCTTAATAAATTAAATATGTCTGCTAAAAAATTGCATTCCTTCATTAATTAAAACTTAAAATTGAGATTCTCTAGTGAGAATCCAAGCACATGTATTTATGTTGTTGAAGCTGGCCAGATCTCAAATATTGTCTGTGGGTTTTGGGTCTATAGTTACACTCTGCACTTATAGACAGTGTGTTTGCCTCCTGCCTGGACAGGAGGGAAGCCGTAGTTCAAAACCTTAAGAAGTTAGTTCAATTTTTTACCCAAGCTTTCCCAAATACTTTTATCCAGAAGTGCCTCAAGGGTGTGAGCCCTTTGTTTCACAATTTAGCTCTTTATAGAAAGTAATTGATACTGGTCTGTCACACTCAGGTAGAAATTACTTTCATATATCCCATGCAGAGTCTTTTAGAGAGAACACAAAAGAATATATAGATTTAGATGAGAGTTTCCAGCTTGTTTTTGAAGCCTGTCCCTTCATGTTGCAGGCGGTTATGTCATAGATTCACAGATAAATGTAATGTCATTACATTTATGAAAATCACTGTCTTGAAAGTGATAAAAAAAGAGTACGTAAAAATGCTTTTTCCTCTACTGTTTCTATTTAAATACCATGCAAGGTCCTAATTTTCTGATTCTTCAAATCCTTTTTTTTTAATTTTCAGTCTAAATTTATACACATTTGTCTATCAATGTTGTTAGGCTGAAGTAGCTCTTCTCTTTCCTTGCTGTTTGTCCTGTTGATACTTGTAGAAAATAGTCGTACTAGCTTTTGACTTGCTAAGCTAAATAATTTGAGCTGTTTTGACTTCCTTTTACAAGACAGACTTCTTTCCTCTTATCCCTGCAGTTCTTTTCTGAATTTATTTATCTTTTCTGAACACTGGGAAACTTTATAGAATGCTGTAGATCAAATCTGCTGAGATGGTACTAATATTTCTGCTTCTAGAAGAGGTTGCTCCCCATCTCTCCTGCTGCAAGAGCTTGGGAGCATCAACCACAACTACCAGGAAGCAAGTTCAGAACAAATGGAAGATGGTTCCTTGCAGTTTCTCTGTGGATGCTGCACTAGACTGATTATTCGTCTGACTTGTCATGGTCATCTGATTTTATCTTTGCTGGAAATTTATCCTCTGTTGAACTCCAGAACTGTGTATGCTTTTTCTCATCTGCTTTATGTTGGCAGCCTATACTCTTGGTTTGTTGCCTCATAATCCAATAATTAATGTACTTGAGGGTTTTTTGAGTTGTTTTAATAAGCCTGTTGCAGAGTTCAGGATCTTATATGGTTGTATAATGTTTTACTACTACATGCCTCCTGGATTTACCTTTGAAAAATCCATCTGTAGTGTGCTGATGGGTGTGTTTTCAAGTTGTAATGTCCTCACCTCATTTGTAGTTGATAGACCTAAAGTAATACTTCAAATTCAGTCAAAAGGCCAGTATCATATCACTGCAAATTATGGAGATAATGATAGGCTACCACCAGTAAGTGTATTTAAAAGGTGAAGTACCCTAATATTATGTTCAATTTTGTCCTGCTTGGACGCTATTAAATACCTGTGAAAATGGATTTTAGGTAGAGCTTGGTCTGACTTGCAGGAAGAATGAAAGCATTGAAAGTTGAACTGTATGTGAAACAAGTGCAGGAGACTGCGATCCAGAGTCTCAAGTGTCGTTCCGTTACTACACAGAAGGAATAAATTTTCACAAATTTATTTATGCCTGCTGCATGTTATGCAGCATAACTGTACTGTTAAGCATTGCAGCATTGAGAAGAATGGAGTTGAGGTTTGCTCCTTTACGTCTGCCTGGGTGTGAGAGGGACTGGCATAAAGGTAGCAGCCAAGTCTTTACATCTGGAGAGGCAGGGAAATAAAATTAACAAGAGCTGCTAACTTGATTTTTGTATTCCACAAAGACTTTCAGTTTTTCAAGGTATCTCACAGTAAAAAAAGAGTTTGAAACATATTTTCAGTATACTGTATTTTTTTTCTTCTTAGCATAAATTGAGTCAGGTCTGTGTGGTTTGCCCTACTAGCCTGCAAATAGGCTAACAAAAAAATCTTATGCTTACAGCTTGCAACACTTACTTCAAATGTGCTTTCCCCTGTCTCTGCTCTGATTCTATGGCTCCTTGTCATCTCCTTGGCTTACTTGCATGCCTCCTGGTTCTACTTTTTCTGCAGGTCTGGGCCTTCCTGCCTTCCGCTGTCAACTCTGCTTAGGGAGCCCGTCCACCTGCTCAGCATGTGGAGGGGAAGGAACAACAGATAAGAGAGGAAGCCCACCCTGGTCTGCAGTGCCTACCCAGTCAGCACTGCCTGGCCCTGACTGCGCTGGCTGGGAGAGCTCGCTCTCCCGTAGCTATTTGGTGCTAATTGGCCAAGAAGTTGAAAGCAGTTGCAGCCTTCCCATGCGCTGAACAGCAGCACAGACCTCGCTAGTTAGGAGTTTTTTCCTGTAAGCCACATGCACCTCATGAGATGCCAGTTCTCCATCTGTGGCCTAAAGACAACATAAATAATCTCTCTTGCACATGCAAGTGTTACTCACGTTTCCAAGCTTAAGCATAAAGCTTACATACCTCCTGTTGCTTGCACAGGACAGGCCGCAGGAGGTCCAGAATGATGGGGTTTGCCTTTTTTGGTTATAAATAAATCTGTTACCACAGAAAGCTATGAAAAATGAACCTTTTGTACTACAGTTAACACTTTAAAATAAAGGGATTAAAAACATTGACATTTGGGACTGCCTTCCATGCTACCCTTTGCCTTTTGTGATTACTTGGAAAATTTCTTTAATTTAAATTTGATGCATTTTTAAATGTTCTTAAACTCTCTCGCCTTTGTATTTTTTCATCCTCCCCAAACATTCTCTGCAGAGGGCTAATCACTTGTTCTCTGAGTGACTGGCATGATTGAAGTGATTATTATGTGGAGATGCTATGTATTGGGTGAGTAATAATGGGGAGGCTGTTGGGCTGCCAGATGGAGTAGGGATGGAATGATAACGCAGTGAAGAGGGTGCAGTTGTTCAGGGCTCGAGTAAATTGTCATCTGCCTACTTTCCTTCTCTGCCATTGCCCCCGATGAAGGTTTCGTCTCTCACTTGCGTGCTCCCTCTTGCCTGCTCCTTTATTCTGTCTGAGCTTTTATTTGCCGCTTCTGTGGTTGTGCCCAATGTGCTCTTTAGATCTTTATTCAGTGTCTGACTCTGCCGTGCTTGGCTCATAGATTTTTGTTTTGTTTTGCTGTTTTCCTTGTTTCCTGTCTAGGGGGATTGCTTGTTCACGGTGGCATACTGTTTTGAGAGGGAGTTTTCTACAGTGTATGGTGGGGTTTTTGTGTATTAGTCAAGGCGAATGTAAAAGTGTGTGCACCTTTCCACGTACCCTGTGTTGATGATGTACTTGGTCTAATACTCATTAGTTCTGCTCTTTGGGACCAGTACTTGCAAAATCTAGTCATCTGTGAAAATAAGCTTTTCTTGCATTGCCAAGTGTTCTTGTTGACTGCTGGTTTAGAGGATTTGCCTTTGGACATAGGTATGTTGGGGATGTGTATTGCTTTTCCTAATGTGTAGTGACTCATTTTGAGGCAGTTCTGTGATAAACTCATAAAATTCTGTAGTTACTCTTGTTTTGAAGATGAGGATGCTATTTTTTGATTTTCAGTGATTTCCTAATTTTAACCTATGCTGTTAAAATTGAAATCTAATACAACTTTAACCATTATTATTTTTAAAAAATTAGAGCTACATATTAAGGAGTTAAGTGTGACTGGCTGTAGAAGCGGCCCCATGTTACTGGGCACTGTTCTATGCATGGTTTGAATTTGTGGCTCCTCGTCTGCAAGTATCAGAGTATTGTGCATTAAGTAGTCAGAGTGTAAGGTAACTGAAGGTTCAGCCCAACAGAAGGGGAAATTGTACCTTTTCCAGCTGGGCATGGTAGAAAAGAGTGTCTGCAAATCCTTCTGTTGGAAGGAATAGCAGCATGATGGAATTGAGAAGAACTCATAATTTAGGCTATGTTTGTTAGTGTTCAATCTAGACAGATGGTAGCATGGCCTCAAACTGTTCAGTACCTTCCTCTAATGGATTGCATTCTTCTTTATCCAGTTGTTTGTTTTAAACCACAAAATCCACCCTGTCTGCGCAGGGTCATACTGTAGTTGTGGGTGGGGAAAGGACAGGTGGAACTGAGTTCTCTATGTATACATAGATATATGTATATATATCTATATATATATATGTGGATGCTTAGTCTCTGTCATTCTGCCTCTGTCCTGCTGTGAATTATCGTGGTGACTCTTGGCTTAAAAGTGAGGTTGACTCTGGAATCTGATATTTAAGGCACTTGCTATGAGCATGGACAACTCAAATTTAAATCTTTGGTTCAAAGTAGGCAAAGCCCTGAATCCTGGCTTTTATATTGTAGATTAATGCCCTTGTTAGATGGTTTTAATTTTTTTTTTGTGAGTTTCTTGTGCTTTTTTTTCCCTTACAGCCCCTCCCAATAGTAGAATTGGTTTCTGACCACTGTACTTAGCAGGAGCTGTGTCCTTTGAAGCAGGCTCAGTTCTCTAGTTCAGTAGCATCCCTGCAAATACGTAGAAATACATGGAGAGTTGGCATTAAGCTTGACACATGCTTGTTTTTCCACTTGGTATTTGTTAATGTCCATCTCTATATTGGATGTCAAATTTGATGGGGCTTGGGAAGCATTATTCAAGAAGGAGATGATCTCTCCAGCACCAAGGAAATGTTAATGAAAACAGTCTGTGTTGACAACCTGCATGGCTCTTTACCCCGCAGCTGTGGGAATCTTCAGGATGCATTGCCTGTGAAAATGCAATATGGTTTTTACTTCTTAGAAGACTCTGTTGAGAAGTTCCTGAGCAATGTTTGAGTGCATTGTCATTTTACTTGGTGTTTAGTGCATATTACGATGCAAATGCACACTAGTAGCTAAAATAATTTGGACTGGCACTTTGTAGTCCATAAATACCAATTCTGAAACCTATATGAATGTACCCCACCATACCTGTTATTGCTGCATAGCACACGTAGACCTGATTTTTTTCCTGGAATGGGGTACACCATCTCTTCCATTCAGAAATGGTACTGATCGTTAGTTGTGTGACTGTATCCAGGGAACTGTATTCTTATTTCCTCATTGCAGGTTTGTTTTTTGGTTTTTTTTTTGTTTTGTTCAGCCTGCCACATGAGGTGGGAAAGGTGAGGGGTAAGGCTAGGTGTTTGCAGGTGTTAGCAGAGAAGAGTTACAGCTCTTGATGGGAATTATTGTAGCGATTTTCATGGTGTTTACTGGGCACAAAGTTCTTCTCGAAAATGTTTTTATATGCAAGCTGTTTTTCATGCACATTTGGTATAAAAGTGAGCAACAATGGAACATAACAAGAGTGGCATCCCCATTGTCTAAGCATAATTAATCAGCCACAAGAGGAGCTTATATGAAAGACAGTGGAAAAAGGAACGTGATAACATTGAGTGGTACCTGTATGTGAGATTTCAGTGATGTGATGGAAAAATCTTTGTGGGGCAACCTTCGTGGTATACTGGCTATGCTGACTGTAGAAGTACCAGCATTCTGAGACTCTTTGAAATAATGGTATTTCAGTATTTGAAACCATGTTCCTTCCATTTACATGTTTTTTTTGTTCTTTTGTGTCTTAATGTACCTTTACCAATTTTGTCCCCTGTGGTGCTGAAAACTCCATACTTCCCAGCCTATTAGCATTAGTTTTTACAGTCTCTTCGTAAACAGCTACTGACCCATTTTCCTCTCCATTCTTCCAAAATAAATCTTCTTTTCCTTTATATTTGCAGACTAAGCTACCAACAATATTTATTTCTGAACATCTGACCACCTCTGGTGCTTGAACCCTTTTGGAACTGAATTTTAGACTGTGCAGGTTTAGCAGAGCAGAGTAATTGGTGGTAGTTTTTTAATATTTTATAATAGTTGCTCTCTGCATTACTTTGAATTCAAACAACAGCACAGAAAATCTTTCTCTTTAGTCTGAAACTAAGTATTTTCACAAAAATGTATTTGTGGTATCAGTCTTTGTAGGCATTTTCTTATGCATAGGTATGTACATTGTTCTCTGCTTAATACTTTCTTTTTCCCAAAAATTCATTGCTTGTCGTCTTTGTGCTTGGTAGCTGATAGTCAGTGTTACGTTTCCAAAGACTTGTGTCTGGATCAGGATATCTTTGCATAAATAGCAGTTTTTCAGATTTAGACTTTGAGTTTTTTCTCTTAGGTAAAACAAGCAGCTATTAATGCAGACTCTGGCTTTAACTGGTCTTTTTTTTTTTTCTTTCTGTGTTAACTTTGGAAATACAGTTAAAATCATTCACCCAATGAAATCAAAACCAGCTATTTATTTGATGTATGAGATCTTAATAAAATCTATATGAAAATCTGTAGTCTCCTAGATACAACTGGTTTAACATTTTCAAAAAAGATACGTTTATCTATCAATGTTAACCGTCTAAATGTTCTGAAGTATGGCATGCTTGCACCTCAGTTGTGATGTTCTATGTTCGTATAGTTAAGAATTGCTAGAATAAAATCAGATTTAGTAGTCTTACATTTTTCATTAGCTCTAGAACAATAACTAAATTAAGGTGCTGCAATTCTACTTGAAATAGAATTATTGTGGTAAAAATTAAAAAAGTTCCTATACACTGAGATAAAAATCAGCCATTTCAATTGCCTATGAAAAATCTACTGCTACTTTAAAACAAAAAGTTTAAAAAAACCCCCACAACTGTGCAGGATTTGGAATGATGAAATTCCATACAAAATTTGTCATAATCTCCTGAGTCTTCAGATTATGAAATGCTCTCAGAGACCAAACAGAGAGCATTCTGTTCGCTGATAAGTTTAGAATTTGTTTTAATTTCCTGTATAATGTAGGTGTCTGTACATACATACATATCTATATTTGTAAGTATATCTTACTGTATTTAAAAGTAGTAAGGGGGGGTTGTGTTGAATCCTAAATATGATCTCAGAATTAATGCAGTGTGATTCACTATATTAACTCCAGTCAACAAATTTTTCATCAAAATGCAATCGGTTATGGACATCATTGCCTGAAAATGACTAAGCTTCCTGTATTTTTCTTTGAGAAGCCTACACTATTAAGTTTACATCTGTCTGACAGAAAACACTTGTAAAGAATGTCTTACAGTTTATAATAAGTGTTCTTTATTCATTGGTGGCAAGTTGTGTGTGTCCCCCCCCCAAGTAACTTTTCTCTCTTTTATCATTGATTTGCGTGTATTCTGGTTTGTATTCTGTTCTGCAGTTCTGTGCTTTATGAAGCAGTATCCCTCATTTTTCAATGATAATTGGCTTCAGGAAGAATTAATTCTGAGTTACTAGTGTCTCCTGTTCTCCATCTGATTGTAGCTTTTGTTTTACTAATTCTCTGCAGTAGCTTTCTAAAGCGTTACATTTATTTTTTTTTAATTTTACTGTTTTTTCTTACGATGGTAGTGTGCTGCTTTCACTCCTGTCTCTAGAACATTTTTGGTTTCTGCTGTTTACCTTTCAAATAGTTTGTGTGTTAATTTTCACTTGTAAACTTAGCAACCTTGGCATTACTTTTGCTGTTTGCTGGTTCATCCCCTCTCTTCTACTTCCAGATTATACTGAAGATGTAACATTTTTTTTTTAAATGATGTCTGTGGTAGATAAGTCCTAGACCACAGTAATGGCTTTTAAAGAAAATTAATTTTAATTGTTATCATCAAGCTATGCATGTAGCTAACATGAGCAACTGCTTTTCTTCTTTATTGCTTGCATTGTTGATTCTTGTGTCCTGTTTCATGAAGCAGTAATCATAGGAAAATGGCCAAAACTGGTGATATGTTTCTTGAGACATGCATGAGGAGGATCTGTTTCCATTGTTCTATACTACTTATTGTCTCTGAAACAAGTACTTTGATCTTAAATATTATTAGCAGATTAGAGTAACTTCCTGACATTCCAATATACCATAGAAATTCTGCCAGAACAAAGTTACTGAAGAGCCCAGTTCACAGTTTCCTTTCTTGAGGCCTAAGTCTTTTGGGGCGTGAGCATGTTTGTGTCCAGCATGCTGTACTTTTAACACTCTTATTGAAGCTTTTATATAATATAGTCCATATATGAAATACAAGGAAGACTAAACTTGTGCTAAGAAGAAATTCTATAACACAGTATTGAGTTTCACAAAGACAGCGAGCATATAAAGAAGCTTTGAAAGCTGTAGTGGGAATTGGCATTGAGTAAGAAAGTAAGGGAGTATTGTGCCATCCATACATAATATGAGAGCCTTCAGTGAAGGATCTGCTGAATTAATATAGGTTATCTTCAATCAAATATGAATTGTATGCTTTTCTCTGCAGAAGTAAATGAAATGTTCTTTTAAGTTGATCTACAGCCCAAGAGGTTGTGTTTATCCAGCCAGTCATTGATGGGGGGGTGGGAAGGATAGTTTTAACTTCTGAAGAATTCAGGCTAGTCTTTTTTTCTCCTTGCTTAGCTGAAGAGAGCCTTGTTCACGCTTGTGTTGTTGTAGAGCAGGAGCTAGAACTGAATCGGGAGGTTGTCAGGATGGTAGCTGTTGTCATTATTACTGGAAAATCGTGGGTGCCTTTTGGTGAATTGTGGCATGGAGAAAGGAATGGAAGAGAAGACTTTCGATGTCCTCTTTTGATCCTGAGGTGGGGAGAATGAGCCCAGCACATACATAAACTCCTGCTATTCTGGTGTGGAGATATCCCTCAGACTGACTGGTAGTAGGTAGTGTCATCATCACTTCAACGTCCAGCACTGTTTGTGTAATTACTTTATTTTCCAGAAGGGTAAAATGTCCCTTAAGAGCTAATTAACATTTAATTTCTAAGCATTAGTGTAGTACGTATTTCATTTGTGAAGAGTCTACTGATGTCCCTCTCTTCAAATTTTTTTACATGGAATTTTTTTCATGCTTTCAGTTTTCATTACCTGCTCCCAAAGCCCATCCATTCAGGTTATTGCTTTCTAGAGAAACAAGAAAAAAGAAACAGGAACTGGTTGTCTTCCCTACTTCTGATGGAAGGCGTATCTGCATACACAGTAGTGATTTCTGTTATGAACTTTAAGCTTCTAGGAGCATCTCAAGGCTTTGAATTTGTCATTTTACAGTATGTTGTCTGCATTAAAACACTATCTATTTCTTGAACAGTTAATTTATTACCAAGTAAAATTCAGATAATTTCTTTCACTGTGCATTGCTGCCCAGCTGTTGCCATGCTAACAATTTCTATTGGTAGTTTTTTGATTTTTTTTTCTGTAGTTGTCAGTGTTTTTTCTATGTTTTAAGTAAAAATTTGCAGACTCAGTGCATTTGCTCCTCTGTTTTCATATTGTTAATATATTAAAGAATTAATAATCAACATTTTGTCATGTTTGGCCATTTAGTCCCATTACTTTCATCTTAATCAATCATGCTTGTCATGAGTAAGAAAGGACTTCATTATATCATCTTTAGAAACTATTCAAAAAAGCTGTATTGATTTTTTTCTTTTTAGTACAGTTGTTTAACAGTAATTGGAATTCATGCTGTAAAATGCAAATAATTGCAACCAGTAGCGATGGTGAAGTTTTTTTTCTTCATATTAGTTGAAGTAGAAATAACATCATCCTTCCTTCTCCTTTATGAAGTAGAGCTGTATTATGTATCAGTGACCTCTGTATACAATATTTAGAATTCTGGTTTTATCTGTTGGATTGGGGGTTTTTTTGGTTATATATACCCAACTCTAGGGTCTCTTTTCATGAAAAGACATGTTAGTAATAGCCAAAACTGGCGTTTGCTTTATGGGGTTGTTTTTTCAGAGTGGGGAGGGGGGAATGTTCTTCTCACAGCAGAGGCGAAAAAATATTCCAGTTCCTTTCCCTTTCGGTAGTATATTTTAAAGATGATAATAGAATTATTTATTTTCCTTTTGTGAACACATATGAATGTTTTGGTAGCTTTTTCCAAGTTGACAAATACACTAAGCCTTTTTATTCTTCACTGTATTGTATTTAAATGTATCCTAAGAATTGGTGGTTGAATTTGTGAAATTGATAATGCCCCCAATCGTGAACTATGATGTCATAAGAGAGGGGGTTCACAACTGTCATGTCAGAAATGTTGACAATAGTGCATTACTTTAGTTTGCTTTTAATCAAGCAGGTGGGAAACAACATGTGCATTGGGTTTTTTTTTTCTATTATATAAACCAGTTTCTTTTCCTGCAACCATTCCTGTATTTGCTTCCTGCTGCTGCTCTGGTTGCCACACTGTGAAGCAGCTGCGGGTGATTATTTTGCCAAGTTCCTAAATTCTTCAGGTTTCCCTTTTATCTTCATGCAGTCTTGAACAAAGGGAAGGAAGTGTACAGCGCTGTGTAGCAATCTTCCTTTTCATTTCAAAGTCTTTCTCTTTCTTGTTAATTTGTCAATACTAGCAATTCTCAAGGCTGGCTCCATTGAGTGCGCTTATAAATCCATACAATGTGGAGAAATAACAATACTTAAAAACCTGAGGGGTTTTTAACTTCCTTAGATTTTTTTGTGTCTCGGGATGATTTATATTGGTTGCACAAGTGGTGCCATAGATGGTCTTTACAGTCCACTGCAATGGTATCTTGATTATTCCTTCAAAGAAACCATATACAGACACGTGTCGTTGTGACCTCCCTCTTCAAAATCTGTTCATTCAGCTAAGAGACAAATTCTTACCTGTGCAGAAAAATGCTTCTTCCTTTCTGAAGATGTGTGTGGAGGGGTTTGATGGGGGGGAAAGTTTCTTGACCAAAACCAAAGTTGGATAAACCAGTTTGTCTAGATGAATCTGCTCTGGCTACTAGGAGGAAGAAGAGCCACGTACTGACCAGTCTGCTCATCCTCCAGAGGCTTGGAGGCTGACTTTGGCGCTCCTGCCGAGGAAGTAAAGCTTGCTCTTAGTTTCTGTTTCATTTTGTTAGAATGTGCTGGAAGAATTTTAAAAATTCATATGAAACAACGTTTGCATTTTAAGTTTGCATAAATACAGCTGTTCTCCTGATAATGTTGCAAGTAGGTCAGAGATTAACTGAGAGGGTGTACTTAATGGTATAGTTGAATTGCTCTTACAGTAACAGTTAATTTACAGTTAACTGTAAGTTAACTGTTACTTAAAGGGGAAGTTCTATTTTGCAGCTCTGGTGTCCTACCCCTCGCCTTGTGCTGCCGTTAGTAAGATGGCTTAGTGGTGTCTTTGAAGTGTATTCTAAGGCAAAGGGAAAAATCTGCCTTGTTGAGAATTGATCTGAGTTGTGTGAAAGACTTGGGCACAGCTTGTTGTATTGTTACTTATACGTAGTGCTTCGGATACTTGTGATTCATCTTTTAATGAGGATTTACTTTAAAAGGGTCTGGGGAAATGTTAAAGGTCCCTGAATGCTTAGCTGTTTACGTGCATGTGATATATAATTTCCTTGAACATCCTGTATAGAAAAATCTTGTTACGTTACATTTGTTCATAAAGTCAAGTTTCCTTTAAATACCTGTAGCCATCTAATTAAGGAAATATACTACCCTAACTTCGTCTCCAACAGTTTTTTGTAAGCTACTTGTTGTGGCAGCGCTTTCTGTATGCTCTGAACAGTGACTTGAATTGTAGAAGACAAAATATTAATTTAAGAAAATGTCATAGTGTGGATATTCTCTTCAGCAGCTGCAGCAGATATTGCATGTCATGAGAAAATGGAAGGCCTATCTGCAAATCAATCTGTGGCAGTAGCACTAGGGACACCAGCAAGAATTGTGTTATTATTTGTACAAATCCAGAGATGAGACCAAAAGTGGGGAGAGGAAGGAAGGCACAAACCCCTGAAGATTCTGCATTAAAACATTTGCAATTAGAATAGGTTCAGTAGGTGAGCCTGAATGTCCAGAATTGGTTCACACATGTTGTAATTTTAAGAAACTCACTTTGCGCTTGTGTGCTTCGCTTCTGATTCCAGGGATCATATTCTTTAGATGGAGAGCTGGCTGACTCCAAGAGGTATTCATAGTGGTGGGAATAAAACTAAAGGAGTAGTAGCTTTGATTAACTGTCAACAGAATTCCAGTCCTTCCAGTGCAGTTTGCTAAGGCAAAACTCACAGCATGAATGGGCAATTCCGCAGCAGTTCTTTGATGTAGAGGCAAATACATGTTTCAGTTTAACATCTTCAGAATGTGGCCAAACAGCTACAGTTTGAAATACTAATTTAAATGGTTTTATTAAATCGTTTTAATATCACCTACGTACCTAGTAGATGTAATATAGATGATGCCCATTTTGCTGCAGTTTCACAGCAGCATAGCTTTGTTCTTATCCATCAGAACTTTATTTCTGAAAACAACCATAAAATAAGGCTATTCTGAACTTGGAAGTAGGTGAACATATATGTAATACATCTCAAGCTTGGGATACAAACTGAGACCTGCTCGTCTGGTCACGTATATGGCTTTGTGTGCATTGAGTATAGCAAGGCCTATCTTGTTATGGCTTACCATTTCAGAAAATAATTTTAAAACTAGCATAGCAAGGTAAAAATGTCAAATTAAAATACAGATTAGATCGGTAATTTGGATTCTCCACAGGTGTTTTTTAACTGTTTCTTAACATTTCCTCATTTTATTGATGGCATTTCTCATTTTAATGCTTAATACAAGTGTACACAGAGTAAATCACAAAAATGGGCAAGACCACTAATTTAGTATTTGGACTTAAGTATTACAGGATAGATTGATTCCCCCCCCCCCCTTTTGAATTACCAGTTTTAATAAAATGACTTAATGAAGCTCATAATTTCAGATTAAGTATTAAGGTCTTTGATTACTGTAATATATTAAAATCAAGCAGTTACAACCAAATTTGAAACATAGTTAAACCATGAGTTGGTGAAAGTCATGGATTAACCAGCTGGAATTAGAATTTGTTGGAAGTCTGTCAAGTTTTTGAGAACTGTCCCAAAAGTCTGGTGCAAAGGACCTTCCCTCCCATTTAAGTTTATTCAGCTACTTCATTTTAATGGCTAGTATGTTCAAAGTCAAGAAACTGGAAGTCCAAAAAGTTGGGA
Source organism: Egretta garzetta (assembly GCF_000687185.1). Lineage (NCBI taxonomy): Eukaryota > Metazoa > Chordata > Aves > Pelecaniformes > Ardeidae > Egretta > Egretta garzetta. Next base: position 609,466 of record NW_009260835.1, on the reverse strand, counting down.
AACCAATTTACTTACTATTCATTCATTCATTCCCAAAGTATAAATAGGATCATGAGATAAGAATATAACAGGTTAAAGATTGTGACCATTATGGTGAACAGAAGGTATCAGTTCAGTTTATAAAAATGCGTGTTTGCGGCACAAAACGTGCTTTGATTGTGTGTGCTGCTTAAAAACTTCTAGGGCAACTTTTGTCAAAGTCAGTCTTGTCTAATAGGATTCATGTTTCTAACTTTAGCTTTGCTTAGTCTACAGTAACTGTGTAGTAAGTAGGAGGTAGTAAACTGGATTTTATGACGTGATGGAGATATGTGAAAAGAATCAGATCTTGGGAAATATGCTAAGGTATAAAAACTGCCTAAGCAAGCATCTTGAGGTAGCATATTCTTCAGTTTAGCAAAAACCAGTGAAACAGCCAGTAGAATGAAATGTGAATCCTTTAGAAAAAACAAACACAGAATGAGAATAAAATCAGAGAGGTTTCTTTCTTGTACATTGGAAAGAATAAATAAAAGCAATATTTGTGTATTGCATTGTTGGGTTTTTTGTTCGTTTGTTTTAAAGTTAGGAATTGTCATGTATGTTAGAGCTTTGTTTTGTGTTTGGGAAATCAAATGTTTCTGGAGTCCACAGATAAACCAGAGAAAAGTTTTACTGTTAATTTGCTATCAATTTGCATTAGAATTGGTGAACTTCCTATCTGTTCTGTCTTAATTATTATATTTCTTCTTTGAAAAGTAATGCTGACTACAAGTTACTGAGAGTGTAAACTTCTTGCCTTGAAGAGTAACAAAAAACTTTATTTCTCAGAAAGTGTACAGAAAATGTATTATTTGCCTTAGTTAAATACAGCATTTTGAAAACCTTGTATTTCTTTTTCCCAGGCTGTTCGCTGCTATGAATCGCTAATTTTGAAAGCTGAAGGAAAGGTCGAGTCTGATTTCTTTTGTCAGTTAGGTCACTTCAACCTCTTATTGGAAGATTATCCAAAAGGTAAGGTTTTTTAGTACTTCTGATAAATGTCATTGGGGGATTGTCATTTGATAGAGGTGACACAATAGACTGAAAAACATTTGGATAAGTGACTGTTTTCTCGGTTTGTACTGTATTTCAAAGCCCATAACAGAGTAAGACTGATGATGTCTTTACGAGAACAGTTGTATTCTAACTTCTTGTTCTTTTTACCCAAACCAAAACACTACTGGTTCAGGTACGAATATGAAGTTTATTTAGTTTATACAGTAGTACCACACTGCCTGCTTCATTTTTCTGGTTCGTTATTACATGACTGTACAAACAGTTGAACCCATGCCTCTGAAGGTTTCCTAATGAGGGGTGGGAGACACAGGTGCATAGGACAAGAGCCTTAGTGGTTTCATGTATGTCCACAACCTCAACAGGTAAGGCTAGGCTGAAAGTGGTAAAGCAAAAGTCTGCAGTTAAGAGTGTTTCAAGTTCTGTTGTAAATACTGGGTGGAAGAATGGGTGTAGAGGCTTGCAGGGGGAGGGCTATGTGTGCATGGGGGCTTTACGACTCTGCTTCATCAATCTTTTAAATTATTTTGATGTCTTTTGCTGTTATTGCAGCCAGTGAACATAGAACCTTATGTAGACTTGTGCTTTGTTGCTTGTGGGTCAGCAGAGTGCTTTTTTGGTAGCGATGTGGATTCCCAAAGATACTTTGCTGTGTTGCTGACTGTTCGCTTCGTGTCACACTGGGTGTCAGGTTTACAGTTACCTTGGTGCGTAAAAATAGGGAAATTAATTATAACTGATGGTAGTTCAAAAGCTAGGTTCAGGCTAGCTGTGGAACATTTTATAACAGTGTGTCTATGTGTCCACTTGTTCACTCTGTCTAACGTGAAACAGTGTGAGTTAGGGCTCCTGGAAACCCACCTCACCTTCATTTTTTAGGTGACACAAGTTCAGATTTGATATTACTAGGGAGGAACTTGCAGTACCCAAATTGATTATGTCAATTCAGAAGGCTTGGAGTGATTGAGGCATCTGTCTCTGTTGAATATATGGGGAGCTTAAGACCCGAGTACTGACAATTTGTACCTACAGCCCATCCAAGTGGTGTAATGTGACCACTGGTGTTTCTAATTCCGGAGACATGGGAAAACCTGAAGAAAACGTGGCAATATGCTGGCATGGTTTTGTTTTATTTCATTTTTTGAAGAAAATTCAACCACCCTCTCTGCAAACAATTTACACTGTTGTTTCTGATTAGCCTAATAGAACTTGGTATGATGTGAGGGAAGTGTGGCTTATTGGATATATTTTACTTAGCAAAGGCAGTGCAGGGTTGTGGGCTGAACTGTATTAACTCTGCTGTTAAGTTGATAACAGTTAAGAGTGACAGGACCAGACGTTGCTATGGATCAGAGGCGAGGTTTACCGATGGAGAGTTGCTTTGTACTGTGTATATAGTTTTAAGAACAAGCATAAAAATACAAATGGTTGAAAATACCAGTTCTCCACAACTGTAAACAAGTTTGAACAGAACTGTGTGGGAAGAAACACTTAGGCTTTAAAAACCTGAATTAAAATACTTAGTATTTTCTTAGATGCCTGTTTAAAGTCACATCTCAATCATGAAAGAAGTCTCAAGAAGTGAACAAACTTTTTGTTAGTAATGAAGTATATAAAAAAAATCAGGTGTACCTGTATCTTCAAAGAAATGGGGTAGTAGTGAAAATAATACTGGAGGAATTTTAATTCATAGGAAAAGGGAAGTTAAAGGGGTTTTTTATTAAGTGAGGGACACATGTTCTTGTTCACAACAGTCATTGAACTCCAGTACCAAAGACAGTAAAAGTATTACGCACAATGCCAAAAGATATAAGTGTTCTATAATCAATTTACTACTGTTACTTGAAAGAAGTAGAATGTTGGTGCATTTATTTAAAGCAAAAATAAATTTTATTCCATTCTATAAATTCTGTTACTTTTAGTTATCATACATTCTAATTGCAATTATAGTTAAATTTCAAGTGCTTGGGAACTGAAAGGTAAAGGGAGTTTAGAAATATTTTGATCTCACTAATGTATATTTTATCCAATTTTTAAGTCCTGAAGTTCCAGAAGTGTAAAATGCTGGCAGGATGATCTTCAGAAGTGTAAATCTTTTTCCGCTGAAGTTAGTCTTGGACAAAGTTGTATAGAAGTTGATGTGTTTAATAAATCGGATGTAATTAATAAAATATCACAAGATAGCAGCATGACTGTGCTGCACAACTTTTCCTTGGAAGCCTATTATTTAATTAATGAAATATCTTTAATAAATGTGTACACCTTTGTATGTAATATAGAAAGGTGTATCTTTATTAAATGCAGATGTGGGAGCGGTGTTTGTTTAAAAACGCTTGCAATATATATATAGTTTGTGCAAAGCAGAACAAAATTGTTAGTTGATTGCAGAAGCATGATCAGTGATCAAGATGAAGCGATCAGCGGTTGATAGAGATCCGTTAGGTTTCATGTGTATGGTTTCTTCTGTTTTCATCTGTCTCATTTTTTCACAAATAGGTTGACAAACATGGATCATTCATTTGGGTGTATTTGTTGTGTGTTAGAATGTTCATGTAGCTGATACGTTCTTATAAATGCAGCAAACAAGACTGTACATCATTTCTTTATAAGAATTAGGACTCGTACCCCAGAAAAGAGGGACCTTGGGAAGGATTCATGTCAGGTTACTGCAGGTCATTATTGGCACTAACCAGGCAAATGCTGCCCTTGCTGCGTGTATGCAGGGGGTATCAGTTAGGGGCAGGCTATGTTTGAATGTGGAGTACGTTGACGGCGATGCCTTGCTGCAGTCTAAATACTCCTAGCATGCTTATTTTTTAAATGAAATCTATTAAATGTTGTAGTAATCTCTCTTGGAAGTGCATTATGTTTTCTGTGATGTGTAGCCACTGAAGTCCAGATTTAATATGTGGGGTTTTTCTTTTTTTTCATAAAAAAGAAATACTTGTCTCTAATAAAAGTTGTGAGTTTACATCAGAAATTATTGGATGAGTTTTGTTCTTCTCTGTGTTATATCTGAGGTGAGAGTATCAGAGTGTTTTTTCCTAGCCTTTAAAATAGCAGCAGCTGGTCTGCAGCTTGTAGTTTTCCCAAAATGCAGTATGTTTGAATTGCTGTTGTTAGCTAAAGGGTTTTCTCTGCAGCCATGAAATGGAGTTGTCTGTTAATTGCCCTCTGCTACTGTTAGGAGAAGGTCCTAGGCAAGGTATCAACCTTTTTTCACATTTTGAATACTCTGAGCCACTGGTTTGTATGCAGATGATTGTAACCAAGGCAGACTGATTCAGCTTAGCAAGTATGTTCAAAGTGGTTTCTGTGCCCAGCTTTCGTCATCTTGATCATTACTGGTCAGAATTTGGCTTCGGGATTTCCCAAAATGAGAACGTTTGCTCCTCCCGGTCAAAACTATTCTGTTTCCTCAGTAGCATTTTCTTAACTTAAATCTGATGTCTTCCTCCTTTTTTTTTCTTTTTTTTTTTTCTTTTTTTTCCCGATGAGGCAGCTGTTCCTCAGCTGTGTGATTGTTTCAGAGGTTTCCAAACCCGTTGTTCCCTGGGCGTGTCTTTAGTGGCACCCCCATCTCCCTGTTGCTGCTCTCTGCTTTGTGCTGGCACAGCTGAACGTGCAGCTGTGTGGGGAACTGATCCAACTGAAAAATAAGCTAGCAGAAAAAAAGTGACGCAATTGCCCCAGAATGTGAAACCTCAGCCTCAGGTTTTGCCAGAGGAGGTTGATGAGTTGTCATGTAGGGTTTCTGGATGCTGGCAGCATTGTGAATCCAGCTAGGACTCCATGGTATATACCTGTGAACTTTGCTACTGCATTCCTTGGGAGGGCTGGGATTTTACCAAAACTATTGTGCTGCTAGTCTTGGAGGAAACTGATGCTACATCAGTAGTTGGAGATTTTTTTTTTTTTTCCCCTCATGGCTCTGGTTTCCATAAGGAGTACAGAGTGTAGACAGTGATCTTTAAGGTTTGGGTTCTATCTGAATGCTGTTTAATGAGCTCATGAACTCTGACATCATCTGTTTTCCTTAGGGATCTTTATATCTATTTTGGAGAAAGTCATATATACTGGCTGTGTTCCAGCCTGTGACTTGGAGGACAGCTAACAATTGCACAAGTGGAGACATACTTTTATCATTTGCCTCCTTGAATTGCTGTTCTCTAAGTAAAATTCCTGGAAGTAGAAGTAGATAAGGCAATTAATGAATGAGATGGGAAAAACATGCAATTATTCACATCACAGTTACTAAAGCACAATAAATACTGCACTAAAATAATTCTTACTGCTCTACTCAAGTGGTGATCACGGTTTTTTTGTGTACTATCTCAGAACAGTTTTAGTAATACTTACTTTGTAGATAGTCACTGCATTGTCAAAAGCACTAATACTGTAAGTAATTTATAAGCCAGTGTTAATTAGTCCAAGGGCATTTTTTAGCAATTGTTAGGCTAAAATTTAAAACAAAACTGAAAAAATGTTTATTGAGGTGCTCATTTATTAAGATATAGCTTAAAATCAAAATTTAAACACTTTTTGATTGTTCTTATGTAGAGTTGTTTTAGTTGCAAGAACAACTCCCAAATTCAGCGATGTACGTGTGTTCCTTTGTACTTAAAATTCCAGCTCTGTAGAGAATTTTTCTGTAGTGGTTAATGTCTCAGCCTTTCAGGACTTTGCAGAAAAATGTTGTCATTAGGAAGCATTTCAATGTGCTGTGTTCTGAGGTACAGAGTAGTAGGAGTCATCCCATAAAATGTGAGAGAGCTTCCCAGCATAGATAGGGTTGTGCTGGTTGCTGTGGGATTGCTGCTGGGTTGTCATTTACTGATGAGTCCTGAAGAACTAGAATGTAATGTTTTCAGTAGCATAGCAATGTGAATGAGTTGAAGAAGCAATGGCTGTGCTTCAAATAAGTGTGATTTTTAGGTTTCAGGGGTTTATTTATTTTGTTGTTTGCAATTGTTAATAACTGGCAGAAATTGGGTTGCTTCTATTGAGAGCTGTTTATTTCATCTTCAGGGTGCTGCTGTTAAATTTTGGGCAGTTTAATTTCAGGTGGTTCAAATGGTTACATTAAATTCCTATAGAAAGAAGAATGTTATCTTAAGCTTAGAACATTACAATGTTCTTTATAAATCATGTGGCAGGGATTAGCAGATTGTTATTATAGAATATAGCTGGACCATGGTTTTTTTGATTGTTTGGCTGAAAATTTTCATTTTGGGCAGTGTTCTAAATATGCACTTAATTGTTAAAAGTAATTTTGCAGAATATGCTCTTTGAAGGTATTTTGAGCTTCATGTGATTCCATTGTGTTCCTTCACTGATGTATTAAGACCTTTCCTAGAGATAATTATCTAAAGGATTTCTGTAACAGTAAACTCTGTGTCAAACTCGTGTGTTTTACACATCTAATACTTCTTAGTCTCCTCTGCAGCTCATAGTTGGACATGATCATGGAATGGTGGGGTTCTCACCACTTTGCTGCTGAGTTGTATTTCCAGATGAGGATGTGTAATTGTTAATAAAGCTACATAGAGGAGTATTTGGTGATTTTTCTTTCTTAAATGTATGACTGTGTTGCCTTTGTGTGTCTGCCTTCATTCTGTGTTAAAAGGAAGACATGCTTTAGGTTTCTTTGATCGTCTCTTTGGTACTTTCAGCACAAATCTCTGGAGGAAATGGAGAACAGCCTCTTTCCTGAGGCCTTGGAACAAAAGACCTGAGCTGCATTTTGCTGCTCTAGCTTCCACAACATTTTTTTTGGTCATTGACTCATCCTTGGAATTTCCTTACCTTTTGATGTCTTTAATTTTATGGCCCAGCAGTGTTCATCTTGCTAAGCTAAAACACTATTATGGATAAATAATAAGCTGTTGCCATAATCTGCATATGTCTCCTAGGTGTTTAATGAAAATTTATTTTTCCTCGAAGCATTGTCAGATTTAAAGCAATGCATGTGCCCTTTCCTTGCTTCCCTTGTGCAGTTCTTCAGCTAATTTTCTATTTTACTATTTGTTTTCACATCAGATAAGCACTAAGAAATGTTAGTGCTTGTTTAAAAATTAACATTAATAAAAGCAATTTCTATTTAAGAAGACTGAATTACAAAGAAGAATATGGTGATTTGAGTTGTTTTAAAGTTCTCTTTTCAGGGGTATGTTATCAAATTAATGCTTGCTCTTAACTGCCAAAAATCTGTTAGTCACATTTAGCCTTGCAAAGTGCCACTAGATGGTGTCAGTATCTAGTTCACTTTTTCCTTACTCAAGCACTAAAGTACTCAAAGTGCTCCATGTTTGCATCACTTTCAAAGGCCTCTTAAATTTTCAGGTATTGTAAAGTAGGTTTGTTAGAGCAGATCATAAAAGCCATCCTTTGTGACTGCGTGATTTGTGACTAGATGTGCTAAAAATGACAGGTGGGTAGATACCATTCATTCTAGACATTTTGCTCCCCATTTTCACCTCGCTTATTTGCTTAGGTTATGTGTTTAGACTCTGGATATGAAGCGAGATTGTCATATTACTGAAACAATTATATAGTTTACAGAGTTTTACCATTTTCTTAGGAAATTACGTAGATTTAAAAAAATAGCATCCTGAAACCACATACATGGTTATTATGTAAAAGCTGTTTTGTGTTCTCTATGTCAAATCAAGGAATCTTAAATGGGGGTGAGTAAGAAACCCAGTATCATCCCTGTCCTGATTCTGAGGTGTCCCTTGACCCTAGTCATAGTAGGAGAGGAAGGCAGACTCTTAGGGGGCAAATCATAAAGGCTGTCAGTGTTAAGTAACCGTAGATGTTGCTAAATGGGTAGTTCTGGGTGGCTGTAAAAACCTTTAAGAAGAAACCAGTAGACTGTGACTGTATGAACTCATTGAGGATCAGCTCTGCAGTAGGCAGCAGAGGCTTAAAAGACAGATTCCGAAGCAAGCCTGAGCTGAGGAGGTTTCTTGCTGTCCAGTAGTTTTAATTCTTTCTGTGGAAAGGTGGTGTTTTTCTTTTCAGAGCTATTTTAGGTAAACATTATTTTGTTCTCATCAAGCAATATAGCTGGTTGTGATTGATCTGAAGAGCTATAATAATAATAATTTGCTTTTATCTGTAAAAATGAGAGTTGACCCTATGTTGAAAGAATTTTTTTTTCTGACAAAAATTCTGACCTTGGCATGACCAGTCTTGGATGAAAACTAAAGGTGCAAATGACATTGCAGCCTTTAGTGTTCAGGTGGTTTGGAGGGGTTTTTTTTGTTTGGGTTTTTGGGTGTTTTTCTGTTTTGTTTTGTTGTGGTGGTTTTTGGTTTTTGTTTTTGTTTTTTTTTGGTAATACTACTAATGTGATGCATGATGCAAGTGACTTTCTTTTCACTTTTTAATAAACCAGATAATATCATCCTATAATTTGAATCATAGCACTGATGAAGCATAGCTTTGTGTTTCATATAGGGACTTGTGAAAATTTCTGTTGCTCAGCAGATTCGCTTGCTCATCTTTTTCTTCTTAATCTAGAATAAAGTAATTTGAGGGGTTCGCACTAATTTCTTATAGTTAGAAACTTACGGGAGAAGTTGTTTGTAGTTCCATAATACACTTTTTAGATAAGATGCGCTATTTCTACACCATAGAACTCAGGATAAATGTCTGCTCACCAGTGACTTGCTCAGGAAGTAGAAAGTATGATAGGGTTCATATTTATGGTTCATGTTCTACTGCTTTAAAACTAGTAGGTTGTTAAACAACCTACTAGTTTTAAAGCAGTAGAACATGAACCATAACTAGTTCTTCAGAAATCTTGCTTTCATAATTTGATTTCTAGGCTCTTATATGCGAGATTTGTCTTAGGGATATGCTTGATTAGGGATGTTTCATGTGGGCCCTGGCAAAAAAACATTCTCTTGAATTCCTTTTTTCTGTTTTTCTGCCTGTTCCTTCAATCCCACAACCTTGAGTGCTTGTGGAGCAGATGTTTAATCTAGATGTAAAGAGGGCTGACATAAACTTTCACAGGTAACTAACTGTAAGATGAGCACTTGTTAAATGCTGAAGCTGTGCATCAATAACAGTTCTAGTTGTCTAACTTTCATGAGGAGGAAAGGGATGTGTGCTCCTGTGTAAGGGATCCCTCCATGATTCACTGTTATGCATTTTCCACAAGACACTGAGAATTTTAGTATTTCATCTTCAAGAACCTAAGTAGAAGCAGAATACTGTTACCCTAGAAGGAAAGGCTGGATCCCTAGAAGAAGTTGCTGAACCCAGAAGTAGTATTGGGCTGGAGGACTGTAGTGTCTTTCTTTTTCATCTGGAAGAGTAACGTGAACCTCCTTAGAATGAAGGCCTTACCACCTTCTTGTGTAAACATGAAATATGCTTCAGCAGTCCATGCTTTCCATGTACTTGTTTTTAATTGTAACATGAGACTGCCATATTAAAGCAGTCATTTCAACTGTTACTGTGGGAAGTTAGTAAAATTTATCGAAGAATGGAAGAGTTAGAAAAGAAAATAACTTGCAAACATCAACACTCTAAGGAAAACTGGTAGAATGTCATGGAGCAAAGACTCCTTTCTTTAATATAAGAACTTATCCCTGTGTTAAATGGAGGTGCTAGAACTTCTCTGGGCAAGTTTCTTTACAAGCAGTGACATTAGTGGAGCCTAGATTCCTGTGCCTCCCAGTCGTCCTCCTCCCCGACATGAGGCTTTATCAGGGCTGAATGAGTGAATACCTTCAGATGTCTTCTCTCCCTTCTTTCAGTCCTGCTCACTTCTGTTGTCTCTGGCTGCATGTGCTCTTACTAGCTAGACTTAGGAGCAAGAGGAAAGGCTTGAGCTGTACACGTTTTTTGCTGTAATTGCATAAGGAATGTCTTGATCACTGAATAGCATTAAGGCTTTTTTCTTTTTCCCCTCTTTTTCTTCCTTTTTTTTTTTTTTTTTTTTCCTTTTTAGGTCTTCCCATTGCTTCTATATTTTTGTATTTTTTTTAAACTGGCGAAGTTTTATAGACTTACTAGCAGTACCTTAACTGCTATAGAGAAAAATAGTTCAGCTCTCTTGTTTAACAGCTATGTTTATGTGGCTACTCCTATATTTTTTAACGGCTACGCTGAAAAAGTTCTTCCTTTTATTTTTCCAGTATAAATCCTTAGCACTGTATTTCATGTTCTTCTCATCTTTTTATTTTATCCATATTCCCTGTATAATTGCCTGCAATAGTTACTTTTTTAAGAAAAATAGATTACAAGAAGTTCTCAGTTTCCTAAATCTTGCCTAATATGGTGCTGTTGACTTAAGTATTCAAAATATGCTTTAACCTTTAAAATTGGGATAAAATTTTGGGTAAAAATTTTGGGTAAAAATTGGGTAAAAATTATGCCTTTCTGTAGAAACGTCATTAATGATACCTGGGAGAAGGTGAATCTAGAAGGAGTGTTTGGGGTAGGAAGTTATTTTGTGTTATCGTGAACATCCTCTGTAACATAATTACAGAATGTGACTGAAATATGCTTAGTCTTAACATTCTTAAACTTACATTGTTAAGTCTGCAGTCATATCCTTCAGTTTGTGCCAGATTTTATTTGGGGGGTGGGGGAGGAATTGTATTCTTCACTTGTGAAAGACAGCCCGATTGACTAGATTTTTAAGTGATTTTATTCATCTAAGTTGCATGTAACCAATTACACATACTGCATGTTGATAGTGTAAGAATGATGAGTGTCCTAAGGTTTTTTTCTACTCTAGGCATCTAAGTAAATCACAGTTTAGAGCACCAAAATTAGAAGCCGGCTTCACAAGCAGTTCCAGTGGTGAGGGGCACCTTATGGGCATGATTCAGCATCTGTCAGTTAGGCAATTAAAAATACAAGATTGTGAGTCTCCATAGTCAGATGAGTGCAAAGGTGGTATATTCTTAACAGAAAGCTCTGTGTGCCTTCTCATTATGTCTATGTTGTTCTTATTTTGTTTAACTTAAGGAGTTTTGTTCAGTTATGGAAGTTAATATGCAAGACAGGCGTTGAAAGGTGATAACGTTTCAGGACGTGGTTTATCCATGGCACTTGCAGGAAATGAACCTGCAAATAAAGTCCATATTGTTCTTACCGTCTTAATCTGTTTAGTGTTTGTAGTTTTTCAAACTTTATTGTTTGTCTTTTGTTCTTTGGAAAATACAATCTGTGTAGAAGCCATTCTTAAATCTTCAGAAACAAACACTTGGAAAGTCAAAATCTTGGTGTTACTGCAGTGAATTGTTATTTTAAATTCTTCATTTTTGTGTGGTGCCTAGTGCAATGATCTTATAAGAAAGTAAAGCCTGTTTGCGTTTTAGTCTGATGCAGCCTGTTAGCTTGAGGAAGATGAATCAACCAGAATTTTTAGTGGGGAATAGGATGCAGGAATGGTGATTTGAGACATTCATTACTAAGCTGAGCTAATATTCTACTAAATAACAGCTAAGAGCTGTTCTTAGCACTGTTTTCCAGGTTAGTCTTGGTCTTAGATGTTGAATAAAATGTAAGCTTTTTTCGCTTGCTTTTGTTTCTCTAGTTACTGAATGAAAGGGCATGTGAAATTGATTTCTCTTTGTATGTCCCTCCGCACCAGTTCTTTAGAAATTACAGGACATCAGGGAGCATGGTAAATGAGCTACATGATTAAATTTTTAAATCTTACAACAGCTTTGTCCAGGATGAAAATCCCAAAATTTCAAATGATTTCTTTTGTTATAGGTTTTCTTTAAAATATTGCTTGATTTACATTTGTAAGATTAATAATAAATATACTTTTGGGTTGACATTTCATAAAGCAAAATTATAATCTTAAAGAATGCATTACCCACAACAGTGTACTTATTGTGGCAGTGTTACTTTTATTAAACCATTTATCATTTTAATGTTGTGTATTCTGACTTTTAAGGTTTTCTGTCTTTTTCTTCAGAGAAAATGCAACAAAACAAATTCAACATTCATTTTTCTTTCCTACAGCATTATCTGCATACCAGAGGTACTACAGTTTACAATCTGACTACTGGAAGGTCTGTATATGCTGATTTATCTTTTTTTTTTTTTTACTTATTGTTGTAAATGATTGAATTTCTAAAATAGATTAATTTCAATATAAGTTTGGAATATCTACCTGCAATTACTTTTTGGCATATTAATTGGGTCTTAATGGAAATGTTCACCTATATGTACAATTTATTATAAATGTAAGTGGAAATAAGTCTTCACACCATTTGTTGAAATGGCAGATAATTAACTTGGCACATTTTAGATTTTTTTTTTTTTTTTCTTTTAATTATTATCATCCGTTACTTCAGCTTTTCTTATGTAAGCATGGATATTTGGATATGTGTGAGTATTGAGAGAATCATGACCACTTGAAAAGTGCTGCACAGGCTTTGGACTTGGTACTAGGGAAAAAAGGTTGCTTTTTATTTTCCACAGATGCCTAATTGTTTAAAGTCTCTCTCAGTATTTTAGATAACATTCTTATGTAAGACAGGAAAAAATCCTGTTAGTATAGCTGTCTTATCTGTAAGTCCATGTAGAGGTATCGGGACTTTACATGAATAAAGTGATATTGTAAAAAATAGTTGGCATTGTTATATTGTCACATGAAATAATATGAGGCTCATGATTGAGACAGAGGTGCAGGAAAGCATATAACACAGTAGGTACTTGTGTAGTCTTAAGCATCTGTTTTCCTTAAAAGTGTATGTAAGTGCGTATTTCAAATAGGGAGGGCTCACCCTGGAAAGGCATCAATACCACATATATACTGGTATTAGAGAAATAACATTTTCTGTGTTGTTTGTATTTTATAGCAACTGTAAGTACGTTCTGAAAAATCCTGTGACAACTTCTCCCATTTTGGGAGGGTAGAAAGGGAGAAAGGCAGGGTGTAAATAAAGGATAGAAGAGTGAACTGAAATAAGTGTCTTCTGGCATATGGAAGGAGAGGTCCAGTTGGAGGGTCCTAGGGAAATTGTTCATATTGTCTTGTAAAGCCCCTGCTCCAGCAGAAGTTGTATGAGTGCCATTTTTGCACCGAGCCGTTTTGGAGTTGAAGTAACTTTTTCAGAAATAACCCGTGTAGTTTAAAAACTACAACAATAAAACCATTCATCTACTCTTCATTCTTACATGGTCTCGGAGAGTTAGGTTAAAGATTGCTGTAAATGAGTGTAGAAATTGATCAATTAATTAAACATCTGCTGTAATAGTTTCTGTTGTTTGTACTCTTCCCATGTTAAGCATTTCAGAATAGTTTGTGGCTTGAATTGCTTTTTCTGGCCTTTGTTCTAATGGCTCATTATTAGAAGAAGTGATAGATGATTAGTAAATTATTTTCCCTGCATTTTCAGAGAGTTCAGGGTGAAGTATAAACGATTGTATGTATCTCCATAGGTGTAGAATGTTTCAGCATGGCTCAGAATATTATCTGCAATTAAAATAAATGCAAACTCTGGTTGTTTTGCAGTTCCATTTCAAGAGCATGGATGGCAATAAAATGTGCGATCTGTGCTTGACTTATTGAAAGCAATTTTTGTATGCAATGTGCTAGTATTCTAACATACTTGTGTATATCTCAAGAGTTTTACCATAGAATCATAGAATTGTTTAGGTTGGAAAAGACCTTTAAGATCATCAAATCCAACCGTTAACCTAACCCTGCCATCCCACCACTAAACCATGTCCCTAAGCACCTCATCTGCCTGTCTTTTTAAATACCTCCAGGGATGGGGACTCCACCACTTCCCTGGGCAGCGTGTTCCAGTGCCTGACAACCCTTTCTGTGAAGAAATTTTTCCTAATGTCCAACGTAAACCTGCCCTGGCAATTCCAGTAGCAAGTACCAGAGCATTGTTTGGAACTGACAGAGTATTTTGACTGCTACAAAGAAAAAAACCCCACAAAACCCCAATAATTTTTCTTCAGGTTGGTCTCACCTGGGAAGGATACTATGCTACTCGATCTCGTTACGAGCTTCCTTATAAATGTGTAGTCCAGTCCAAAGTGGTTTTTTCCCCATAATAATTTTGGAGATTTTTTAAAAAATTTTTATATGCATGAAAAAGAGAAAGGTCTTCCCCCTCTCACTTCAACTGTGAGGATTTTTTGTTTCTTGTTATCTTTAATGCCTTGTATCTGTAAGAAACCATTTAGTCAAGGATAACAAGTTTGTGGTGTATTTTTTTGGTCACCCTTATATGCAGTTTTGTTATACTTTGTAATTAACTTTTTTTTCAAAGAGATAGAGGTTACTAAAGTAAAAATGCAGTTACATTTCCTTGTTTTACTGTTGTGGGGTTTTTTTAAGATTTTTTTTTTTTTTTTCTTTAGTTCTTACAGGGCTAGATGTCATCAACTAAGTTTCTGGAATTTGTGATGGTAAAGTAACGAAGAGAGAGAAGGGTGTGAAGAAAGGGTGGTATTTATGAGCTGTGAGGAGAGCTGTCTGAGAGTACTGAGAAATTGATGGAGAGTGCTGAATCTCATGAAGGTTATTATATAAGGCAGGTCTGAAACCAGACAGGAACAGTCTTAGAAACTTAGGCAGCATATCTGAAATTACTTACTGTGGTACTGTGGTGCAGTGCAAATTTACATGGTTGAAATAAGTGTCCTATATCTTCTTTGTTTTATAAACAGAAAACTTCTAGAAGGACTGTAAGAGATTTTTATGTTGCTTTGGGTATAGTTTGGCCTCCTTACGTAGTATTTTTCATCTCTGCTCCTTTAGTTTTCACTGTTGCATTGGGTTGGTAATTGAGCATTATTTTCATGCGTTCACTATGAGATACTCATTCTATAATTCATCTTTTTTTGTTGTTTTTTCTTTCACAAAGAAAAGCATTTTACGTTTTCCTTTTTTTTTTTTTTTTTTCATAGATTTTTCTGATGGTCTGAATTTTTTACCAGGTTGTTTTCTGTCAGATTTTGGTGCATGGGTTGTTTTGTTGGTAATGCAGTAAGCATTTTGTTGATCCTATGGGACAAAAAGAGAAGGAAAAACCACTTCAGAAAATATATTCTGAATATATGTTATAGTGACAGAAGTGAAGGTGAAAGGTTAGGAAGATGCTGTATTTTGCCATTTACCAGATCAATACTCCCTCCATTCTGATGAGGTATTACTTCCTTTCAAAGAAGTAATACCTGTACGGGTAGTTTTGAAAGAGCCGGGTTGCATTATGCCACATGTTCCTAAATAGACTACTTGTTGTAATGTTTTTGGGCACGCACAGTTCAACGTAAAATGTCCTGCAAAATTACTGAGTTTCTGCAATCCTTGTTCTACACAGGCACTGTGGTACCTTAACTCTGCATTCAAAAAAATTACTTGACTTGAAATATTATGCAGTAAGTATCTCAACTTGGATAGAAGCTGAGATAACTTAATAGAGTTCTTGCATTGAAGTAGTTTTCTCAGTGTTTCTTCTTCTTATGTGCCTATGCTAAAATAAATCCCCCTTCTGTGCAATGTACTTCATTCTGATTTCTTTTTAAAACTCCCCTGTGTCAACATGTTGGGGGAGGTGAGGAGGACTGTGGGGGATGAACGGATAGGAAGGGCAGTTCAGGAGACGGAGACAACTAGAACTGCAGTTTGTAGATTTTGATGCTACTGAGAAAATAAAGATATCAAGTGTAAGTGTCTGCCATGGTTATTGGTTTTGACATATTCTGAGGAGGCAGGATTAGAAGCTCAGCAAGGAATAAGATATTCCTGATTTTATCCAAACACTATGGCAGATATCTGGCACCTGGAAAAAGTTATTTTAATCATCTCATGTGGTTGTATTATAATGCAGTTGATCATACTGAACTCTTTTATGTAACGTCTGGGTTTGGGTAGGGCTGTCCTAACAGAAACTTCAGTACATGAGTGAATTGAGCGTGTGTAAAACATCTGGATCTGCTGCATTGATGTGGTTGCCCAGGGCAGGGGAGACCTAGAAACCTTCCTCCACACATGTGGGGCTGCAAGAGGTTTCAGTGATCAGTAGAGTGATTCCTGGGAGGGTTTTGTGGAAGAGCCTGGTTGTCCAGTACTTGATTAGATCTCCTCTGCTTTGGCATGTCATTGCTACTGCAGCCCTTAGGTGGTTTGATAATCTTGATTAAAGTATATTTGTGGCCTTTTGCAGGTAGGCGAGTGTTCACATGCTGTCAGTTTGAAATTGTGTGCCGGTAGTTGTTGCAATACAGACTTTGAATAAATAAAACTTCTGGGTATGGGTATATTAGGTAGCAGCATGCTCCCATATGATGATTCTCTGCAGTATTTCCGTGAGCCATCTATTCTTGACAACTCTGTGGTTGTGGAATGAATATGTAGCTTTCTAGACAGGATTTTAGTCAAATCCAGGGGATTGTGGACAAGTTATGAGGAGCATGAGGACAGCACTGCCATTGTATGTTATTCTGAGTGTGCTAATTCATCAAAGTATCCTGTCTGTCTTCAAGCATTTTTACTAAAAGCTGTTTTATTGGAGTAGCAGAGGGTACATAGGTACTTAACATTTCTAGGTTAATAAGTTGGAGGATTGCCAGGGCACAGTATTTAGGAATGCACCTAAGTGAACCTTAAAATGGTGGAAGTTACTGTGAAAATTAGTTACTCATCTATCAAGGAAGACTATTTACCATGAACTAGGATGCTAGAACTTAGATCGCAGATGCCTTAAAAAGAAAAGAAACCTCAATTTATTCAGTTATACTCAATTGTAGTATCTCTGTAGAGAAGTGTTTGGAGTGGATCAGACTGAAAATCTGCATGTTCCTTGAAACGTCTGAGGAGAACTTAATTAGCGAGTTATATCCTCCAACATGAATTCAGAGATAGATTTCTTGATAGCTGTTGACTTTGGCTGGAAAGTTGCCTAGAAGAAAAGTAAATCTGTCAGGCATTCTTTATCATTGTTACAAGAGTAGTCCCAATCACCTTTCTTTTTAATAAAGATTTCATTTATGCGGTCAGGGTGAAAACATCAAAGAAGTTTAGAAAACTCCAAGGAGGATTTTCAAAGACCTACTTCTATGTTCCAGTGGATTTTAAGAATACCGGGGTGCAAGTATGGTACAAACTGAATTTATAGTTGTAAGGCTATACTGTAGAAGACTGAATGGTCTAGTTTAGAAAAAAAATGAAATTGAAGTGGGGGAAACAAATCCCACAGTCGTTCTGAAGCAAGGTAAGGTATCAGTCTAGTTCTGGAAAGTAGTTATTTGGTAGTCCCTGCCCCGTTTCCTCTCACTTTTCTCAGATAGTCTTTATAAAACTGAGGAGAATCCAAACCCATGCAGAAATATTAAAAAAAGCCAACCCCCCTAAAATTCTCTTTGGAAAGCCCAGGAAAATGCAACTGTGTATGTGTGTGCTAGTCATGAAAGAAGGATGTGAACATAGTCTGAGTTGTTACTTTGTTAAAGAAATCAATTTTATAGTGTTCCTTGTTATGTAGACCTAGCTGTAATTTAGCACCAGGTGATTTTTTTACAATTCTGTTTTATAATTAATGTAGAAATGTTACTAGGAGTATTCTCAGCCTTATGGCTAAAACACTTCTAATTAGTAGTAAGGCTTTCTTTTCCAAAGAACTAAATTAACAGAAGACCATGAGTGTTTATTTTTAAATATGACCTGTTGCTTTTTAAAATATTTTTGTGGAGCTTCTTTTCTTCTCTCTACCTTTTCTGTTTTGATAGGCCAGATGTCTTTTTTTGGTATGTTTTCTTAATGCTATAAAATAGGAAATCAATTTTAAAAGAATTAATGCTTTAATTTTGTATGTTTTGCTGTCTTTTTTTTCCTCCAGACCGTAAGTCTATTTCCCCCTTCTTAAGTAGTTGGACAAAAAGCAATTACTAGACATACTGATAACAGCAAATAAGAGAACATTTTGCACCTTAGAGGATCTGTTATAAGACAGCAATTTTCCACTTCATTGACTTACAACTGTTTTATTTTCTGCAGTAACCTCAAAATACCAAGTAGTGTTTTTAGACAGAATTCATCAAAACTTCCATTATTTTTTTAATTAGATATAAACGCTTAGTTTAATTGAAACAGTACAGTGGTATAGGATCAGTAGAAATTGCTGGAGCAGACATTTTCCTGAAATGGAAGTTTGAGAAGGCAGTAGGATGATCTGTGAATGCTGCTTTTTATTCAAGCCCTTAGTTTTTTGAAACTTTTTTTTAAGAGAATGGATGTCCCATATAAGGAGACAGATATAAGGATCCATATTAGATTATCCCATATAAGGACCCATAAGGGTCCTCAGAGAAAAAAAACTTCAGAATGACACAAAAAGCCTTTAATATCAATCATTGCCACGTAGCAACACAGGGCATATACAGGAAAAGCAGAAAGACAGAAGCAGTCCCTTTGATCAGAGGAGACTTAATCAGAGAAACATTTAGAAGAAGACTTGATCAAGAAAGCAAGTTTCAGAAATCCTCAATGAAGATGAAATTTCCTGAGATTAAGGGCATTACAGAAGGAATTGGGAGATATAGTAGGTGACCTAAAGATGGGTAAGGTGAAAACCTGCAATTCAGAATATATTTGCAAAATAAAATCAAAATGATAGGGTAGGAATGAAATAAATAGAAATTTCAGAGGGAGAAGGCTGAGGAGAGAAAAACCTGTTAAGACCAAGTGAGACTGAACAAATAATGTGAGGAAGAGGAAAGTGTGGCTAGAGGAAGACTCACAGGGAGTAGGGGGAGGAAAATTGTAGCCCTGCTAAGAATTTGAATGTAAAGAAAACGAGAGAAGAGAAGTAAAAACGTGCTTTAAGGCTAAGAGCATATGGGGAGAAGGGCGGAAGGTGTATATATAGAATAATACAGGAGTGGATTGTGGGAGGTCTTAAATGAGGCTTTTGCCAGGGTTCTCCCCAACAGCAACCTCTGTGTCATAAATTCACCAGGCATAATGGGAGAGATTTTAAAAAAACCAAACCACCCTGGGAAAACAAACAAACAAACCAACCCCTCACAAACCCAAAACTCCAAGGAAGACGGTAACTGTTCAGGTGAGGAGCACAGTATTGCTCTCCATCAAAGGACCAGGATGTCTTCTGTTTTTAGAAAGGCAGAAGAAGGTAGAGTGTGAAGAATTGATGACCACTTGAGGAGCTCGATAAGTACATGATAAAAATTTGGTATGTTTAAAGTGGAGGAAATTACAGTAATGGGGTTTCAGCTGATAAAAATGAACTTTCTGTCCTGAACTTGCTGGAGAGTCCATGACAAGGGGAGGAGTGAGTTTAAGATGACGGAAACCAGCCTCTTATTAATTAAACAATGAAGATTTTTAATGTATGTAGCTGTCACTGCAGCTGGTGATAAACTTCACAGTTTTCTGTCACAGAAGAAAGGGTTTTACAGGAAATGAGGACCAAAGGATCTAGCAATTGCACAAAGTCTTTTACTGAACGACTGGTGAAAAATACCTAAGGACGTATTTTCCATAATACTAAAGTGTTCAGGGTGCAGTGGGTAAGAGTGAGTAATTCTGTTGGGGAAAACTTTTCACTTTGATCCTAAGATACACTGGCAAAAGAAAAAGGGGGTGGGGAGAGAGAGTGGATACAACATAATCAAACGTCATTTTAAAGAAAAAACAGTAAAATGACTGCAACAAAGCCCATAGCTAGCAATATCTGTTTCTCCAAAGATTTTGAAAGGTTACTACTAAGTTTTGATCATGAACTTGTCCCTTCAGTGTGTCAAGATGGATAGAAATTCCACGTGAGAAGATACTTGAAAAGCTAGAAAAGTTGTTAAAAGAACAAGACCTAAGAGAAATTTGGAGTATGAAGACTGCTAAATTGAAGGGCTAAATTTATGAATTGTGCACCATGTAATCTCTCTTCTGCATCAGAATACTTGGTAGCTTTGGTAACACTGTAAATGAGCTTATTTCAGCATCCCATAGGTGTGATCAGTCAGCATGATTACTCAGTGATGTTAAAAAATTGGGACTCTTAAATTCAAACTATGTTCATGAAGACTAACTGGAATTCTGCCTCTTAAGGGTAAAAGAATTATGTGTACACTTTTGAAATATTTCAGAGAAAATTTTTAATAAAGACAAACTCTGGAATGCTGGAAATGTAGTGATGATTGTGGTAACACAATTGTGTTGGCTATCTGTAAAATACACAAAACCAGAGCAAATAAATAACTGTATTTGGGTTTCAGAAAAAAAATTTTTAATATTGGATGCTAAAAAGGAATGTTATTTCTTGTAAATCCGTAAAGCATACAAGTTGAAAGAAGTATATGTATTTTTCCTAAAACATGTTGTTAAATTAATGCCACCTAGAAAAATTAAGGAGAAAATGTGTTGTATTTCATGCTGTTGATTAGGGTAAAGCACAACTGATCCTTGGTTTAGAAAAGAGGATACATTTATCCAGGTATTTCTTAAAGGGTAATAAATCTCAAGCGTTATAGTTTGGGGTTTTGTTTGTTCTGGGGGGTACCTCTGTGTGTCTCAAATTCTGTCCCTATGTTGGCAAAAACACAGAATTCTTAGTCCCATGACACAGAAAGAAGCAGATACTGTTTCTTACTATTGTTAATGCAGACAAGCAATGCAGCATGTCCAATTTTGTGTACAGTAAAATTGTACAAGGTTGTAATAATTAACTCTCTTATTAGATGATTTACCTAATGAAATTATGACAGGAGGGCATATTCCCTTTCCTTGAAAGGAATCAAGAGTAGGTATAAAATCTTAGAATGAGACTGACCAATTTAACTAATAAATTTTGACATGTTGCCTTTGACCTCCAGACAAATTTGATAAATTGCCTCTTTTTTATGTCTCTTTCTATTAACTGTCATCATAACAAAACAAAGGAATCCTCCTCTGCATATATAAACCGTGTACCTGTTTGAGTCACAACAGGTATTGGGTCTTTTTAGGGCTCATATATGTTGCTATTTGATTAGAAATATTGTGCATTTGCACTAAATTAGAAAAAAGTTCTTATTTCAATGTCTGTTCTGAATTTTTTTCAGTGTATATTCATTCATTAAGCCACTCATCCCTTTTAATCAATGGATTTCTGAGAACTCTAAACACTGACAAATCTGTAATATACTCAGAATGTTAATGGTGAAAGAGGAAAGAATGTGCTTTGGGGAGAAACTTTGCTTGGGTCAGGCAAAGGAGAAGGCAAGAGAATCTCAAGAGGAAACACTCCCCCACTCACCCTAGACACGGTATCTGTTTCCAGACAATACTCATAACATTTTCTAAGTGTGTTGCTTCACTCTGGAAATTCAGCGGGAATGCCCTTCTTGTCCCCCTGTATGTATGATCTCTGTCTAGAAGGCTGAATACTCTGCGTGGAAATAACATAAGTATCATCAGAATTGATGGAAAAGTCTCTTCAGAAAAGCTTTCTATGCATGTTGAATTCTCCTATTGCAGAAGTTTCCCTCGCGCAGAATAAAAAACTGTCATCCTTCATCTACTAGTACTTTGAATAATAGCATGCTTCCTTTCTTCAATCCCTGTGATAAGAATGTAGGATGGATGTTAAAATATGAGACATGCTGAAGTGTGGCGGTGGAGAAACTCATCAATTCAGGTTGTTCGGAGGGAGGCGTATTTAGTTGAGTAGAACAGTTCTGACTTGAACAGGGGACACATCTTCAGTAGGCAAGAATATTATTTGAATGTTGATTATAGTAAATGACCAAATGTTTCATTTTCATAGAATCATAGAATCGCTTTGGTTGGAAAAGACCTTTAAGATCATCGAGTCCAACCTTTAACCTAACCCTGCCATCCCACCACTAAACCATGTCCCTAAGCACCTCATCTATCCTTCTTTTAAATACCTCCAAGGATGGGGACTCTACCACCTCCCTGGGCAGCCCATTCCAGAGCCTGACAACCCTTTCAGTGAAGAAGTTTTTCCTAATATCTAACCTAAACCTGCTCTGGCGCAGCTTCAAACCATTCCCCCTTGTCCTATCGTCTGTTACCAGGGAGAAGAGGCCAACCCCCTCCTCACTACAGCCTCCTGTCAGGCAGCTGTAGAGGGCGATCAGGTCTCCCCT
>NW_009260835.1:573544-586715 GCF_000687185.1 Egretta garzetta | reverse complement strand
ATATTAAACAAGACTGGCCCTAGGACTGAGCCCTGGTGGACATCGCTTGTGACCAGCCGCCAACTGGATTTAGCTCCATTCACCACCACTCTCTGGGCTCGGCCACCCAGCCAGTTTTTAACCCAGCAAAGAGTATATCCATCTAGGCCATGAGCCGCCAGCTTCTCCAGGAGAATGCTATGGGAGACTGTGTTGAAGGCTTTGCTGAAGTCCAGGTATACAACATCCACAGCCTTTCCCTCATCTACCATGCGGGTCACCTGGTCATAGAAGGAAATCAGGTTGGTTAGGCAAGACCTTCCCTTCATGAACCCATGCTGACTGGGCCTGATCCCCTGATTGTCCTCCATGTGCCTGATGAGCACACTCAAGATGAACCTCTCCATAACCTTCCCCGGTACTGAGGTCAGGCTGACTGGTCTGTAGTTCCCCGGATCCTCCTTCCGGCCCTTCTTGAAGATAGGTGTCACATTTGCCAATCTCCAGTCATCTGGGACCTCCCCTGTTAACCAGGACTGCTGATAGATGATAGAGAGTGGCTTGGTAAGCTCCTCTGCCAGCTCCTTCAGCACTCTTGGGTGGATATATTTTCTAAATATAAACAACGATATTGACAGTGCATGTGATGCTTGCTTTTTCAAAAGTATCCTGTTGTTTGCAGAAACCACAGTAATGGTCCAGTTACTTCATACTCCATATGATGGCTCTTTCGTTGCATGGAAAAGGTTAAAACAAAACACACCACCTTAGTTTCTTATTTATAGTTTGTATACAGATTCCTCTTTGATCGTAAGCTACAAGTAGGTACTGTGTTTCATTACTGAGTGGCATTTCTTCAGAAATGAATCTTTTACATTTTAAGGTTATTTCTTTAAAAGATGACATATTTACTTAGTTTTAGAAACAAAGAATTGTTTTATTTTGCAAATTCAGAGTTTTGAATTTGCTCTCTCCAGAACTGACATTTCAGTTCTAGTTTTTAAAATACTCTTTCAGGCATATACCTAATAAAAGTGTTCTGCTACATCGTTTCCTCCTTTTCCCAGGGATGCAGATTCAGTCTTTGCTGTGTGGTGGGGGCGGCTGGGGGAGGAGTGGCTGAAGTGTGAGTGGATCCGGTACAAATAGATGGAGAAGGTAGGGGGTGGGAGGATGGAGAGACACAGAGCTTGGGCTCTCTATCTTAAAGAGCCTATGAGTGCCTTGTGTGAGGCTAATAAGCTCATCTATGGTGTCTGCTTGCCCTTGTGGAGCACATCAAGTCAGATCGGTGCTGAAACCACTGAGTGTTCTCCTTGAAGGGAAGGCCAGATGCTAAAAAATACTGGAGATTCAAATACTAAATCATACTAACAGCAAACAAACAAAAACCTTCGAGTTTAGATAATTTCAAGCAAAAGTATTTCCAAATGTATGCCGCAAAGGTCTTACAGCTCCCTAGAAAACCTGTAGCTAATCATCTGTTCCTATGCAGCTTGCAAGTTTTTAGTAAGTAGATAAGGATTTACCAGCATTCAGAAGAACCTGGGAAAATATTAGCTTGTCACCCTCAGCCACTTCTCTGGGCTGCTATATGCAAATTATTTGGCATTCATTTCTAAGTCACTGTGTAGTATCATTTTGTTTTGTACAAGTCATCCCTCCCAACTTCTGACGGATAACTCAGAACTCATAATTTCTATTCCTTATGCTTTGTTATTTTTCTCATCTCATGTGCCAGAGGGATGGGACTGCTGAGAGATCCAATAGCTCAGATATGGGAGAAAAAACAGTCAGTCAGGGCTTTCACCCTGTTTTCTTCTTTCCCAGCCTAGTCAATGTTCTGCAAGGCCAAAAAGTTCCTCAGTTAAATTTTATCTGGTATTACTAGCCAAAATAAATGTAGCTATTTTTGCTGGCTTCCTCCTTCAGTCTTTCTTTCTGGATTAGGTTTTTATTTAGTTTTTTTCTTATTGCAGGCATTGTTCTAGCCTCTTCTTTCTGAATTCTCAGGGCCATCAGAAAACCAGCAATAAAACTGTGTTACCAGACATCATAACTACACTGATGCCATCTAACGTGTTTTCTAAAAGTACTTTAGGTATTGTTTTTCTCTCTTCCCAAAGAGGATTGGCATCCATTTCATGCATTTACCTGTTGAACTCTGATCTTGGGATCAGACGTGGATCCGTTCCCAGTTATCTCAATGATATAATCAGAAATTTGTGAACTTTTTCTGAAAACAAGTAAACAGAAAAATCTGATTCTAATCCTGGTAAACTCTGTAGAAGGGGAGATGGATGAAACAGGATCTGGGGCGGGGGTGGGAGGGAGGAGGGGGTGAAAAAAAAGAGAGGAGGGATTCAGTCGTATGTGCAGTTAGATGGAACTTTGTTTTTGGAAAAGAA
Organism: Egretta garzetta; assembly: GCF_000687185.1. Classification (NCBI taxonomy): domain Eukaryota; kingdom Metazoa; phylum Chordata; class Aves; order Pelecaniformes; family Ardeidae; genus Egretta; species Egretta garzetta. The sequence continues at coordinate 584,328 of NW_009260835.1, read as the reverse complement.
AGAAGAAGATAAACTGATTATCATTCTGAATGACTATTTGCATTATAGTTGAGGGATGAAAACCCATAGTGGTGACAGACAAGGGGGAATCTAAATGAGACTAGTGCTGATGGTGATATTTTCTGTGTTTTCTGTTCTGTTGTCAGCTGCTGCAGGAAATTCATGCTCACTGCATCTTCCGGAAGTTTTTGTATCACTGGTTGTATAGAAAGTTGCATCAGTTTTGCAGAACACTGCAGACTCGCAATGTTTTAATGGTTTCAAAAAGCAACTGGACAAATTCAGGGAAGAAATATGCATCAAGAGCAATGAAATATGAAGACATTTTGTCTGGCTTTAGAAACCTCTGAACCGCAAGTTCAGAGGTTTCTGAAGTCAGGAGGGTATTCTTGGGAGGGGAAGGCTTAAAATAGTGATAGAAAAGTAAATGAAGTTTCTCTTAGCAGTAACTTCAACAGCAACAGTAGCCTGCTACCTCCCTCCAGGATCGCCGACTCGGAGTTATGTTTCTATGTAGTGACACAGTCTTTACCTTTTGGAGAGGAAGAATGATTTTCTGATTAAATGCAATCATTGGATGTTGTCTAGAGCAGAATTACTCTGTGGAGCTATACAAGAATTTCAGTACACTTTATCCTGTTCTCTCTATCTCTGAAATCCGTAAAAATATAATAACATAAATGAAATCATCCATCTAGTTCATAATAGAGCATTATAACCCTGTCTCAATTCTGTTTCTGATCTCAAAATCTAGGCAAACAGAGCCCTCTATCTGTCTGAAACTTGTAAATAAGTTCTGAAGAAAAGCTTGTGTCGAAGGCACTTCTGTTTCACTCAGGCAATGTGTCTTTCAGAGGAACCTCAGTCTTTTTCTTTCCTAAACTTTCTTCCCTGTTCATTGATGTCAAACGAATTCCTTGGGAGTCTCTCCTTGATCACGATGGCTGTAACACTGCCTTCTATAGAAAGAGAACATGTAGGTACTCCTTGCTGGTGAATTTTTCTGACCTGGGCTTTGAGTAAAGAGAAAATGGGAGCAAAGAGATGATGAATGTCACTTCTGAGTTCAAGACAAACCCAGATGAGTGATGCCACAGGAAGGCAACTAGTCTTAAACTGAGAATTAATACTCAGTGCTGCCTCAGAAAAATAATACAAAATAAAAATAAATAAAAATGGCTCTAAAGGAACACAATTGATACATTGGATTTTTAAAAATGCTACCATTCAATGCTTTTGCTAATTTCGGTATACACATAGACGTGTAACTCCAAATTCACGTCACATCTTTCCATGTTCCCTCTTAACTAACCTCTCTAAACCTTGATTTGTATCTTTTCCCAGAATTCTAGTTTTAGTTACACATTCTTAGTCTTACAGCCTGTATGTACAAACTGGGAGATATTGTGTGTGTCATGAGGTATTGTCATGATTTAAGTTCAGGGAGCAAGAATCCAGGGGTAGGACTTAGCTTTCTTATTTGGCTGGAACACAGTGAATCACTGAGGTATTGGAGCATCGTGTCGAAGCACTGCTTCTTTCCACGGTAGCTCATCTGTTCCAGCTGTGAAAAGAAAGTGGTCGACAGTTTTGTAATTATTGGGAAGAATGTGATCTGCCATGTCAACAAAGGATTACTTTGTCATACGTGGAACAAAGTTTCCTGTCTCTGTGTTGTGTCAGTCAAGTGTGAGATGACAGCAATTCATTGGTCTGGGTTATCAAACCAATCTAAATCCAGAAGCGTATCTCCTCTCCTCAGCCACTTTGGTAGACTTGGCTTTTAGAAATAGAGAATGAAGCGTGGGTGGCTAAGTACTGTAGACAGTATTGATAATTTCAAATTAGGGTATTTATGCCTGCCTATTTTGCTATCTGCTAGGTGACCGCAAGGCCATGATCACAGGCTTATGAAGCTTCCCCCATCATTGTCTTCATGCCTTAGAACTATCTCTGTCTTTCTGTGGGTGTAATTCACTGCATTTTTGATACCTGCAATTAAAGAATGATCATATTTATGGAAATTCCATTGTAATAGATAACTGGACCTTAAGACTGTGTGAGAAAGCTGTAAAGTCTTTTTTTGAAAATGTTGCTTTAAATAAGAAGGTAGAGAGAGTCACATGACACTGGAGAGGAATTTCATGTTCAGAAAAGATTGGAAGTAGCATACAGGAATATAAATTTAAGCAGTCCTTCATGTTCTCTGAAGTGATAGAAAGTTGTTGTTAATTCTGTTGTGAGGGGGAGAAAAAACACATCTTTGATCTAGGAAAATAAATCTAAATTGATGTATGTTAGTGCCATAGAGAAGAGTTGTAAATGTGGGGCTGGTCTTAAATATTTTTAATAATTTTAAATTATTTTTGATGTTTTAAATGATTGGAAGTAAAAGTGAATTCTGATATTGTAAACTAGAAGATAAATTTTGTATGTTGAATGGTAGAAATTTAGAAGTACAAAAAAAGATTATGGAGAATTAAGATCGCAGGTAGAGTTTCATGTGGTATGTTGAGATTTTTAAATGGAAGTATTTGAACTATTTGTGTCCACCATCTGCTGTATACATAGCTGATAGGGTTCAGGAAACTGACCTGAGTATTGGAAAAAGTAGAATATGAAGAAAAAGTTAGAAGCCCAAACAATATTTAGTTTGGTAAAGACCAGTAGAGAAGCCTATACTGGAAAGCATGGTCTTATATAAAAGTCTAACTTCACCTTAATAAGTATAGTTCAGCTTGACATTTTGTGAGAATCTAGTCATCCTCCTCAAACCTAGAACAGCAGAATGAAATTTCAGGTAAATGATAAAAGTATATCCAAGAACTGCTTGCAGAGGAGGCAGGCAGGAGGGAGGGTGAATCAACACATACCATGTGTATGGGTTAGAAAGGGATTCTGCTGACTTCTAGTACAAGAGTAAGGGGGTATCCACTCACACCAAGGAGCAGCAATTAAAATGTAAAATTAATTTGTGGAACTCAACTTCGCAAGGTATCTTTAAAGAAGAGCTCCCTAGAGTCTTGCAAAAGGATATCAAATTAACACAGGAGGAGAAAATCCCCATGCTATGGCATTGGTTAATTGGCCCTCTTCTTCTGTCCTCTCTTCCCTCCTCCTTCGGGCTATCGGCTAACTGCATAAGCAGCGGAGTTTAGGAATAAACTGCCCCAGAAGAAAAGATTTTAAAACTGCCAAGTTTGAGAGGTTTCTTACAACCTTTCCTTGTAAGGTAAGGCAATAGTCAGAACTGAGGAGAGACTAACGGATTAATGTTCAGGTTCCTGATTCAGGAAAGGTGTGATGTTTCTGTTTGCAGTTTTTCGGAGTTAATTTTTCAGAAGTTAAACTGTTGACAGAAGTAATTAAGTAATATCAGTTACAGCAGGAGTGATCCAATGGTGTAAGAAGAAGAGGGATTAGTGAGGGAAGGCAAGCTGAGCTCTGGAGTAGGTAAAGAGAGAGCCAAGAAGAGCAGCGCAGAATTAGTGAAGAGGTGGTGGAGAGTGAAAGAAGTGTCCTATAATTTGGCTTGTTGGGGGGGGGGGACGGGACATGGACACTGTTGTTGTTGTTTGTTTTGCCTTCAGGAATTGAAGGCTCTTAAACTCACTAGTATATATATTCACAGAGTGGGCTGAAAATATACTGACGTACAGTTTTCTGTTAAGAAATGATAATTTGATGGAATTGAGAGATTCTGTGGGAATGGTTGGTGGGCTGCCCAGCTGCTTTGCTTTGCTCTTGGCTGCTGGCCATCTTGTCTGCTCCCCCAGCTGCCTGTCATGTGGGCCTGCTGCCTTGGCTCTTGTATCCTGTTTTAAGTATTTGTACATTCTAACAAATAAAACAGCAAATCACCAATTAGAACGCCAATTAGTGATTACGACTAAACCAACTACAGTCTTAATTGGAAAATCATTTTCAGTAATAATTGATTGATATCTAACTAGCAAACATTAATCAATTATCTTGCATTTCTATACTTAAAACAATTAAAGCTTTAAAATATCAACATCTTTTTTTAATGTTTGATATATTTATAACAGTACATAAAATATATAAAATATGCTATCCAAGTAACATTTTCCATTTTCAGATGTTACCAACTAATGTAAAAGTTGAGTCAAAATTGAAATGACCAGTGAGATATTTTTTTTTCCTAAAGCACGTACTCAGAATTTTGTTCCAAAAGTGGGATTTTGCAGTTTACAGAACAAACTGGTTTTATGCTGGAGCTAATGAAGCCTGGCTAATGACGGGCTTGTGTCTTGTTTTTTCACACCTTGTATTCGTCCTTTTCCCATTTCTCTTCGTAAGCTCACACAAACTGGAATTTCTCTCGTTTTCCTAGCAAAGCATCCTGAATGACATCTTGTTTCCTATGACATCTCTGAGCAGCAAAAGCACATGCTTGATTTAAATCTGTGCTAATGGGCTAAGTGTCTCTTCCCAAAGAGAAGAGAATAATTGAACTCTTTTCCTCCTTTCTGAAAGTAGGCCCTGGTTTGGGGGCTCTTCACTCTGTCCAGCAGGTAGTTTCAGTGACATTCTCAAGTTTTTCATCTTTGAGATGATCTTTGAGATCTTATTTCTATAGGGAACTGATCTTTCTGCAGGAGCTAATGGAGACAGCCAGACTCTTCTCAGTGGTGCCTAAATCTTCTCAGCGGGCGCAAATTGTTTAAAAAGGGATTTTGTGTTTTCACAGGAAAACCTTTTTTCTTCCTTACACACACACACACACACACACATCCCCACACACCAGTTGTGAAGGTGGAGGAGGTTGCCCAGAGAGTTTGTGGAGCCTCTGTCCTTGGAGGCAGTCAGAACCCAACTGGACATCATCCTGAGAAACCTGCTCTAGTTGACCCTTGAGCAGAGCGTTGGACTAGGTGATCTCCAGAGAGACCATCTCCATTTTTTGTGCAAAACTCGGGTGAATTAGTTTAGTTACAAAGCATCCAGTCTCAAATACAGCTTTCTGTTTGGGGTCAGGAGGGTTTTTTTTAAATCATGTATCACACAAAATAAATCGGAAACTCTGTGATTTGTTAACAGCATTTAGGGAATCTGTAGGGAGAGTATTAAATTTGGTTTGATGAATCGTCTCTATAAAATGTCTTTCCAGGTGAATTTAATCTTTGTGTTGCACAACAGCTTTGCTCACTTGATTTGTTTCAGAAAAATAGTTTTCTGTTAAAATACTTGAATTATTGAAAATATTTGTATCAAGTGGAAAATGGAGATGTTTATATCAAGTGAAATTTTATAAACTTCAGTGGAAGGCACGTAAGTCAGATACCCATAGCAACGATCACTATTTAGACATTTCTTTGGCTGTTTGTTCTTGTGATGAATTTGAGAAGGTACACTAGTTGATCAGTATTCCATTTTGCCAAGGACCTAAATTTACTTAAGGATAAAAGAATACCCAGTTTACAAAACTGCATATATTCCATCATCAATTAAGAGGTTTTGAGTTATTTAATGTTGCTTTATCATTTTATCTTTCATATTAAAGTGCTCCCTATAAAGTGATTGTGGCACAGTGTATTTACTCGGGGGGGTGTTGAAATTATTAATGCATCTTGAATTAGTTACTGTATGTAGGTTTTGATAATTCACTAGTAGTCTTGTCTTGATGTACCCTGTCTTTCCCTGTATGACAAGAAGCTTTTTTACAGATAGGAAAGCCACTTGATGGACAGTGAGGGAACTAGACTCCCTTTTCAGCTTGTTGGAAGCAGGTTTTGCCACATGTGTTTTAGTCCATGAGTGAAAATGGTGGAACAGCAGTGTTTCAGAGAAGTTGAAATAGTAGTGTTCATTCAGAGGGCAGCTATAGGGAATAGGGAAATGCAGCGCTGGTGGGGAATTGCAAAGGCTGTGGACAAATGTACTGTCTGACTTTCCTAAGGAGGAGATGAGAAGGGAGCAGGATGGGGAGGAGACTGTAGTAATTTCAAAGATAGGTACCACTTACAAGAAAAAAAAATTTTTTTTACTTTTGTGGATGGTGTAGGATTTTTGTTTGTTTTTTATTTGTTTTGTTTTTTCTGCATCACCTCAAGAAATTTGCTGTGAAAGGAAGAAAAAAAGGGAAGTCTTTTTTTTTTTATGAATTAAGAAAGATGTATTAGCTAGTTTTCTTCTACAAGTAGTAGATGTATTTTGGCAATACTTACTCCCTGAAAAGATTGACTTCTTAAAGACAAGATGAAATTACTTTGTGGTTATTTACCAAGATGTTACATTAGTTAATCTATTATATATGCCAGAATACATTTGTCACAGGAATAATGACTTTTATATATTAATTGCTTTCAGATGGCTGCTGGGAAGCAGACACGCACTCAGTAACATTTTCTTTACTCTTGTGATTATTGCTCAAGAAGCAGGGTCATGCAAGCATGTTATATATAGCTTTATTTTAAAGATCCTGTATAAACCTACTGATTTTTCAGGTACTCTTGAAGACGCCAAAACTAATGATATTAACTTGTAATACACCCCTTACAGGGATCTAGTATTTTTTAGTTTGAAAAGTGTAGAACATGTAGATAGGCAGTGCTCTTTTTCATGTTTGTACAAATTTAAACAAATTTTATTTCAACCCTCCCCTCTTTCTCTCCAACACTGAAAATCTTTGTGACTGGCACTGCTAGAGCTTGTCGGCTCCCAAAGGCATATAGCTGTTTATGCACAAGAGCCTGAGTGGAATTTTTTATGCAGTACATATTCTCCAGGGAACTGTTGTTATATATTGAGTAGTGTCAGGAGGAAGTATTAGGCACCATAGTGTCAAAACTTCATCTTTCATTTTTTCAGTAAAGAAAAACACATACTCACGCATTTGAACACAAAAGCTGTTCTTTTGCTTCCAACAGGTGGCTGAGTGACCCTGTGATCACAGGACATAACTTAAACTGTAAAACTTTGTTTTCCTAGTTAGGGTTTCTGAAGAGCAGTGGCCCCCAGCCTGTTGTGATGTGGGCTGGACTGCAGGTTCCACTGGAACTTGGGCAGCTGTGGAAGGGGCATTCAGAGTCCTGTTGGAAGCAATTTTAATATGTCACCAAAGACTTTTTGATGCTTGGCAATAGTAAGCAAATGAAAAACAGTCACTGGTCTCGTAAGGGTGCTGAACCTCATCTGTTTTCCATAGGTTTTTTTTCAGACTTCTACCAACCAACTGCATGGGGACTTTGTTTCTCCTTTTTGTTCTTTATTTCGTACTATGGTTGGATACTCTTGATTTCAGTCTAAATATTACCAACTTCTTCATGAAATAAAGGGATTATTTTACCTATGTCTGGCCCTGGCCTGGCCCTTAGAGTCATAAAGAAGAAACGGTGTATTTGCCTACATGTGCTCACTGGTTAAGGACCTGCATGGAAAAAGCTGACAGGCAGGCTGTGATATTATTTCATGTTTTTATCCATCTTGTACTAACCCACAGAAATTGATTTCTCTCAAATCAAGCGTTTATATGTGGCTTAGGAGGTAATAAAGTATTGCTTTTTTTTTTTTTTAAATTTAAATGTAGGTTGCCTATTTAAATCTTTTATCTAGGATTTCACTAATTGTGTTCGAAAAGTCATTGTAGGTTTGATATGTGTTTTGTTGGTAGCAGTGTAGGCTTAAAGAGCTTTTTACTTATTTTGCTTACATTCTACTCTTCCACTTGTCCTAATGCAGTTGTTTATGGGCAGGGGGGGCTACACAGTGAACTTGGCTGGGAAACTGATCCCGTTAAAAATAATCTTTTTTATCTGGATATTAATAACTCAGATCAGTTCTGGCATCCAGTTGGCTGTAGTACTCTACAAATGATTGTATCTGCAAAAATGAGAAGCATTAGGGAATGTTTCTGAATCAGCAATGCTATGAAGCTATGGCAAAAACTGTTTCTTTTAATTTTTATGTTGGAAGGTCCTGACTGGATGCTGCCCTGAGCCTGCTTTGACTCTTTAGCATCTTTTTGTACTCTCTGACTTTCCATAAGTGCCAGATTTTCATTTGCAAGCATAACTTCTTTGTATATTCTGTGTTTCGAAAACACAAATTTGGAGTCAGTAACGGGGTCTCAACTGCTTGTGGCAGATAAGCATGTTACTGGTGAAAAATAATCTGGACCCAGATGTGGTAGCTATACATTTTTAGAGTCGGTTTAAGATGGCCATTTGTAAGTCTGAATGTGAGTATGGCCACTTGTTACACAGAACAGGTGCATTTTTCTGACCCTGTGTTACAGAGAAAGTGGAACTGGGGAGGTCTAGTCTGATGTCTTTCTGCTGGAAGCACTGGCTGCATGCTTGAAGGTGGAGAAAAAGGCTCTATTGTGAACATGGCCTGAAATAGCTGGAGAAGAGAGCATGTGAAATGTTGGGGATCTGTTTCCATCTGCTGCTTTAAAGACACTATAAACCAGTTATATGGGTTAATACAGAAGGTCTGTGAGATGGGTGGAGTTTTCTTCATTGGTTAATTTTTTTTTTTTCAATTGCTTAAAACAGACAAGACCGAAAAGTCTTCAACATGCTTATTAATCTCAGTTACATAAAAAGGTACATACAGCTATATTTTTGCCTTCTGAGTTACCTATCAATAAAATCCTGAGGCTTATACATTTTGTAAAATATAATTGAAATGTTGCTCAGCATTAAACAGTGCATGCAAGTAGCAGGATACACAATATAAACTTGAAAAATCTTCTTGAATTGCATAAGCATCTAAAATGGAAAGAAGTATTTGAGCCATCTAGTGGTTGATATGAAACATTTTAACATTTTTTGATAGTTTGTAGAAAATGTAAATGACATCACTTGGAAATAGCATTTCTCGTTTGTCTGCTTTTTAGTAGCATGGCTGTAGAATGAAAAAACCCCAGACATTCCACTTCAAATTTGAGGTACAGTCTGTTTTATTTTGAAGCTTTTTAAAATTTTTTGTAGATTTTAGTGAAAAGAGAGATCTGATAACATAAAATGACATTAGAAGTTAGTAGCCAAAGAGTGAGTTCTGTTAGCATGAGATCTATAGAAATTGTGAGGGTTGTTAAGAAGTTCAAGAAAGGGGTTGTAAGTTAATTTTATTTTCTACTTCTTACTGAAAAATCTTTGGAGGGAAAAAAAGTGGGCTTGTGTTCTACCTTACCAGCTATTTATAGTAGGATTTTGCATAGCAGAGATTAAATTTAAAAAGTCATCTTCACTGGAAAACATGGGACAGATTTTTTTTTTTGTGGTAAACTTGCTCAAATAAAAGCAACAGAGCAACTGAAAGCAGATTCCTTAAGATGGGGTGTGTTCCTGGTAAACAGTCACAGAATCTTATGCTGTTAAGAAAAAGGATGTTTTATAGATGAAAACTTCATGTAATTATCCCACTTGGTCCTGATATGCATTAAGCTGTTCTAGCCTTTTATAGTGCCTGTTGCCATTAGGAACTTGACTACACATTGAACTTGGTGGTATTCTGCAATCCAGGCAGAAAAGTTAGTTGCTAAAGTAATGAACTTTATTTTCATTTTGCCTTGACTTATTTGTGGGAAAATATTGCATGCATTGAAACACTGTACTATCTTCCAGTCCATGTGAAAGTCCCATCCAGATCCAAACGCAGATTAAAAGATACTTTTTAGTCTTTATTAATACAAATCTAATAAACAGTCAACAAGCAGTACTAATGGTGTTACATATGGTTAGAGCTATAGTATTTTGGAACAGATAAGTGTTATCTATACTGACATTTCAGAATTTTCACCTTTACATTTCAAGTAAAGTATTACAGAGTCTTAAACCGTGCCCTGTTTTTTATTGAGAAGACCATGGTAGTTTAACAGATTTTTAAGCTCAATCTGAAATGCTTTGTAAGGCCAAATAAGAATGAGAGAAAAATGGGAAAACCAGTCACAGAACAAAGGACAGAGCAGTAATGGTTAACTGGTATTTTATGGGGGTGGGGGCAACCTGAAAGCTTCATGTGAATTTGATATATTAATTACGTTTGGACAAATCATCTATATTATGGTCCTGTTGTGCCTTGGAAGTTGATTATTATTAACCCTTAGGATCAAAATATCGCCTAGATTAATCTTCTGAATCTGTAACTCATTTGGACTGTAGATTCTAATAGGTTTCAGAAGAGGAAATTAAATTCTTCGAAGATTGAAGAGGTTTTAGTTGTCTTGGCATATTTTTGCTTGAATTTTGCAGTGTGGTGATGAAGGATTTTTGTTATTACTATTATTCTCAATCTTTACGATGATCTAGTCTTGATTGCGGTTGGTGGATCTCCGAGATAACACTGGACAGTTTTGTCGAGTTCTGTTCTACAAATGAGCCTGACCCGAACAGAATAAAGATTATTTTTGTGCGCTGTATTTTGCAGACTTCCGTGTTGCATTCCTAAAAATCTCTCTCTATCTTACTTCTTAATTTAAAATTACTTTAAATCAAGGCATTATGTGTGCTCAGTTTTTGAGCTTGCCTTCTTTCCTAGTCTGTTGTTGCCCGAGCATGCTTAGAAAGCAGGAAATACATGGGGGATGGAATTAGAGATCTTTTATCTTTATGATGTCCATGTTGTGTTTTTGTTCAATTAAACAGGAATGTGGTTTTATGGTAGTATTAAAGTGTCATCTTTTATTGTTTATGTACTTCCCCTTCCACTCCCCCTGTCAACATCTTCCAGTGCTCTGACTGCAGTGGTATCTGGTCATGCCACAGCATTTTCTTGGAAGCTGTCCATTGCTGAAGCTATGATCCAACTGTATTCAT
>NW_009260835.1:565342-573484 GCF_000687185.1 Egretta garzetta | reverse complement strand
ATTCCCCTTGGTTTTAATTTGCATTTAGAAGGTGCAAATAAGTTATAATGAAATGGTAATATTGGCTCCTGCTTCTGATGAGTGCTGCTCTTTGAATAGCGTTCTGCTTACCAGTTATTTTTAGGAAAAACTTGGTTACACCTTTTATATTTTGATTGGGTTTAAGGCATAACTAGAATTCCTTTCATGGAATTCCATAGAAATTTGACTTGCTGAAGAAGAGCGTGCAAGTGGAAGAGGGATTGTCTTGAATGACAGACTTTGACAATGGAAATTCCATCTCTTGTCCATGTGTCAGAGCTTTGTGTTCTTTGGGATGTATTCCCAGTCTCTCAAAAGCAGAGTAATGCATAAGAAAAGCTGAAAAATTTGTCATAGGTAGCATGTGCATGTTGTCTCCCGTAAAGAATGGAATAGTTCTGCTAAATAGAAAACAACTGTGCTGTGGCATAACTTCTAAAAAGAAAAAGCAGTTTCTTTATTTTTCCTAATTTAGAAAATATGTAATAGCTATTTGCAGAATTGGATAGTTAAACATTCACTAAACCTCCTTAGCGATATCACTTTAGAAGCAAATAATACTTTTCTGTGAAAAGAAAATGGAGGGGAAATGCGTTTCCAGAAGGAGAATCTTTTTTTTTCTTTTTTTCTTTATTTTTTTTTCCCCCTTCTTCAAGGTAGGGAAATAGAAAATAGAAGCTTGATTAACAGTGCAGAAACATGGTTGTCTTAGGTTTGAAGCCGACGGTCTGTATTTTTGGTATTCCGAAAAGTGAAATTTCCTTAAGCATATTTTCAGATTCACATAATTAATGTTCTACTTTAGACACTGAAATTAGAGTGTGTAGCTTTGTTTACTTTTATGTTAGTATAAATTATTACAACGATGAAATTGTTTCAGTCATAAAACATTTTTTATTATATTAAATTGCCAAAGACCTCTACTCCATCATTTCCTTCCCTGCTGTTGTACAAGTAGAACAAAGCACATCAGTTTCTCTGAATACATCAGTACTGCAATATTATTGTTGTTACTATTTCTCAAAAAACATTTTGCAGAGAATCATTTTTTTCTTAAAAGGTCTTCCTATCTTTTCAATCCTTCTTTTCGGTTCCTCCTGTTCAAGGTGAAATTTAAATATGTGTATCTTATAATGGAAATAGGATGTCAAAGGATGAATAAAATACTGGAAACTCAATCTTACAGCATATGGTTGTCTTATCTGGGTTTTAAACACTGTTTCTTTCCTTTACAGAATGCTGCCTTTTTATATGGCCTTGGTTTGGTCTACTTCCATTACAATGCCTTTCAATGGTAAGTTGGAATAAATTAACAGTAGCAGTATTGTGTGATGTTTTATTGGTAGGTGAATATTTCAACTTCAGTTCAGTGTGAGAGTATGATAATTTAATTATTTTTATTATAGATACGATGTTTGAAGACATACTGCCCTGGGTCACATATCTAACTTACTGTAACACACCTGTTGCAGCCACAGCAGTTGCTTGAAAAGGAAATCACTTCAAGGAGAATTTTAGCTCCCTATAATACGATTTAGTAAGGGGGATGGAGCAGTATGACTCAACAGGTTTTTGTGAATTGTTGCTATTGATAGTCTATAGCCTGTTTACAAAAACCTTTACTTTCTTTTTGGAAAACAAGTGGCAAAGTGGGCTTGTTTTCATTCAGCTTGGTATTCAGTAATTTTTACATAGCTGTATAATGTGAAAGTTTCAGATCTGAGAAGCAATGCACTCAAGCTTGAATCATAACGTTTAAAATGGATGTAAAAACTCAGCTGTAAATTCTGGCAGGGCTTTGGGGACTGAAAGGGGCTGCTGTTGGATATTGGGGGGAGCATTGTTTTCAGTTGGGGTTTTGGTTTTGCGTTTGCTTTATTGGTGATGAGAAAAGTATGGTTAAAGGAATAGACTCAGTCACTGAGGTTCTGGTGAAAGGTCCTCAAACTTTCATTGGGGTTTATTCTTGCAGAAATATAGTTAGTGTCATTGGAAGAAAGTCAGAAGAGTGCCGTGTTTAGGTCACTGCTTTTTTACACTCAGTATGGAAACTGTTAATGAAATAAGTGTGACTTTACTACTTGATTGATTACTAAAAAGTTTATCATCTTCCTGGACTAGTACGACTGCAGTTAAGGAGGCAGTAATTGACTACTTACTGATGGTTGGAACAACAAATTGGGATTTCCCCCCATACACTCCCTCAGTAAATTGTTTCTATGTCTCTGTAAGACAAAAGATTTGTGCGTTCCTCAGGATCATGTAAATAAATGTCTGTTCTTCAAATTAGGATAAGTTGGTTAAATCATGAGCTCAGAACCTGGATTTTTTTTTAATCTTGCAATTTACTGCTTTCTTCATTGATATTGGTGAAATGAATGCCATGTATTGTATGTGTCATGGAATTCTGTTGCATTCTAATTAACAAGAGAAGAACAGAAAAGTTTTCAGAAAAAACTGAGAATCCACTATTTTAAGATTGTGATCAATCTCAGGTGAATTTCACCAAGTTTCAGAGTGTTGTTCTTATGCAGGCTTGGGTTCATCATTTAACATTCAAGAGTGTTTTGTGCACTGATTCTTCTTACAAGGGGTATCTTGTTACAATTTGCACTGTGAAAATGATAGAAAAGTGTAAATAAAATTAAATAGGACAAGGTAGTTAATTTAGAGTAGTTGATTTTTTGAAAGACCACCTGTTCAACATAGACTTTTGCCATCATTGGATTGTGCTATTTAGCATCTTTCAGTGGATGGACCAGCAAAGTCAGGTGACCGTGAGGGCTAAGTATTAATAAATTAAAGCTTTGTTTTAATTTAGATGTTTTTTTCTCCATGCCTTTAAGTAAGCTTGTTGAGAACATGACTATAAATTGATGCCTTAACTTACGATGTCTTAACTACACATAGAGCTTTATGTTAAGGTTGTGTAGAATTACCGTATTTGCCATTTCATTCATACAACAAAGTTATGTCTAGTGTGGTACTAAGGAAGTTGTGTATCATTAGAGTATCAGGTGGAATTTTTAGAGGAAGAAAATCTAATGCAGATAAAATCTTATACCTTTCTCTGTGTGTTTTTTGGTTTTTTGTTGGTTTGGGGTTTTTTTGGTGGTGTTTTTTTTTTTTGTTTGCTTGGCTTTTTTTTAAATCCCTTTGAGTGCTTCCCCTGCCTCCCCTTACTCTGTTTTCTTGGGGGCAAAAGGAGTGGGATGTGTGGTTGTGGGTGTTTAGGTGTGACAAAATCATAATAAACTTAGAGGCGATAGCAAGTCATTTACAGTAGATATGTTATTCTTTGTAGATATTAATCCCTCACAAGACTCTCCTGCAGATTGCAAGGAGAATCCACTTCTTTCAGAGTGAAATGCTAGTCAAACTGTTTTATTCCCTGCTGCAGCAATTCCATCTGTTTATGTTCATATAGTACACAAATCTATGTTTCAGGCAGGTAGAGGAGACCTCTAGACCGTTGAAGGTAGTTGAAGCTATTGTGCTTTATCCATGAGCTTCTTTTTTTTTAATCCACACTGCTTTAGATATTAATAGATTTTGGTGAGGCATGTACATAGTCTACCTAAAAGGAAGCTGTAAGGAAGTGCTGAAGGTTTTTTCATGTCTCATATAAACAAGGATAATAAAAAAGTAAGTGGGAACAATGTCAGTTTTAGAATTCTTGTTCATATTTTTTACATTATTTTTCAAGTTTTCTAGCTTTCATAAAAAGAAGTGTTGGATTGGTTCCAAGACTCACATGCAATTCATTGTAATTCACTTCTCTATATACTGAAGCAGCATTACGGCGTTATCTTAAATATAAATCTTAGCTGATACATCATTTTATATTGGTGATTTTGTTTGAGTATTCATGTAAGAACTGAAAGTTCTCAATGTATGTACAAATGGTGCAGTAGTGTGATCAGACTGAAGCTATTTCATGAAATTATTATAGTAAGATATGACATAAGGGATTAGTTCCATAAAGTGAATCAAGTATAGTAAAGTAGGTCCTATAGATATTAAATTTTGATACTCTGTTCTTTTACTCCATTTATCATTGAGCAGTAAGTAAAGTGGTTGGCTGATTTTTTTCCTGTTGTTTCCCTGTTTGTCAAGTAGGGTAGAACATCAGTAGAATAGAGATAGCTGAGATATTCACATAACCTGAATAATTTTGTATCCTCTTTAGTTGTCTTTTCGGTTGAACACTTAAAGAATTTTCGTAGTTCATCAAAGGCTACCCTTCATTTCTGTGCAATAGCTGCATCCAAATGTAGTGGCTTGGATGCCAAATGTTTTCTTTTACTTCAGTAAGGATTCTGAGCCTGACTGGTCAACCATCTGCTGATTTACACTGAGTCCCCCCAAGGTAAAAAGATGGAGTCCAAGCTCTGCAATTGTTTTTTTGACACTGGTTCTAAAACCCTCTCTGGATCCCAGTGTACCAACTATGGTGCTCCAAGGCCAGCCTGCAGTGTTTTCAGTGACTGTTATCTTGCAAATTGCTGGACAGTGTGCGTGAGAAAGACACCCTGTTCCTCAGAAACACCTTATGGGAGACTGAGATCAGGTGCCCTTATTTCCCCATTTAGCATACGCTGAGGCTCCTCTGTCCAAGGATTCCTTATCAGCTGTAGAAGTTAGTGTTATGTAGAACTCAGTCCTTCAGCACTGACACTTTTTCTGGACAACAGTCCTGAAAAAAGCCGAAGACTGATGTAAGAGATGATGCAGATGCTTTTCCTCACCTCCATCGTGGCTAAAGATGCAGACTGCCTGAGGAAAATCTGTCGTCTCTGACTAGAACTTTTTGACCCTTCTACAGCCATCCTTGCCAAAACAGAAGCAGTGTCATCATCTATTCAGTATCGAGTGATATCTAGAACCACTCTCTCTGCTTCTGGCTCCTTTAAAGTAACCTCAGCTCCTTTAGAGTAACAGCCAGCTCAGACTATTCGCACTGCTGCATCCTGGCACTTCCGCAAGCCAGGTTGTTCTGTATGCTGGAATTTCTCCTGCTAGCATAGGTTTGGCACTTTGGAACAGGGACATGGGGGAGTTCAGCATGAAAAGCTTTTCTCCCCTGTTCAACTCTGATTCAAAATTGGCTCTTCACAGCAAGAAGGCAGCTTCAGTCTTTCATTATTCTTATCTAATTCAGGTAAAGACATTTAATGGGCAAGAGGGAGCAAGCATATACAGCTCCCACTGGGAGAGTGCAACACCTCTGTCTCCAACATACAAGCACTGAGCAGGCTCTACACGTCCAATCTCTCTTGCTGCTGAATGCCACAACCCTCCAAAGGCCAAGCAGAAAGCAGCCCTCAGTTGTTATCTGTGGTACTGCATCTCGCCTCTTGGTCACCGTGCAGGCCTCCAGACGTCTGAGAATCACTTTTCTCCTAGAGGTCCTTTAAAGGCTTCAGTGAGGCAGGAGCATTCTTTTCCACACACGTACAGGAAAACACACAAAACTTACCATCACCTGTGAGATCGCCTTAGCACCAATCACATTGGCCCATTTACTTGAGCTGAAGGAGTCTGGTCTCTCTCTTGCCCTCTCTGGCTGTCCTTCTCTTTCATCTCTTTTCAGAAAATGAAGCTTTGCTTTTCTCATAGTCGTCCTGAAATAGTAAAGCAGCTATTTAAACTGCTTTTAAAGTAGTACCCAGGTCTACAGTGCAATGTAAACTTTTTTCTCTAGTTTCATGTGCCAGCCTTCAGCACTGCACACCTTATTCATCTACCCAAGAAACTATTGTTTTATGGTGGTTGCTGTTTGCCTATGAGAGTGGGAGAGCCCTGTGCTGTCAAGGTCTGTTCTTTGCCCTTCTTTGCTTCCTCTGTCAATGCTATCAGTACCTTTTTTTTTTTCCATGGGCAAGCTGTTAATAACACAGTAAGATTTGTCTTTGAGGGGGTTATTTTTTTTTCCCAGCAGGATGAGATCCTTCAGATGGTTCTCAAGCTGTTTGCGTTAGTGGCTGGCCCAAGGAACTGGGCTCTTGCACACAAGTAGTCGAGTGGGTAGTGAGGTGTGTAAGGATGCAAACTGCCCGGTGTGGGCCTTCTTCACTTGTGTGGAAACACCCCACCCATCATGCAGACAGTAACCACCGGACTGCTTCATCAAAAGCAATGTCTGCTCTGCATGCCACCAGGTATATCAGTGGTTTGTGCCATTGTGGAGGGCGCACAGCATTTGATGAAATAGTCCAGTGGTTGCGGTTTGTATGAAAGGATCTGGGATTCACCCAGCTGAGAGTGACGTTGCACTGGAAACTGACAGTCTGTGGAGTTCCTGCTTTGCAAACACCTGCAATGGAAAGTCCAGGAGGGATATAATTTGAGAGTAGAAAACCAGCTTGCTTACTTGTGATCTTCAAGGTGTTCATCTGTATTGGTGCTTCTTTCCCTGTTCTGTCAGAGTCCTTTCAGCTCGTCTGGTGTTTGTAGTTATCTTCATGAGGAGGGCAACGCTTAAACACATAGTGTGTAGATAATCTGCTTTGTCAAAGATTTCTCAGGTTTCAGGTGGCTGGGTCCATATATGTATTTTTCAAGTGTATAAAATGGGAATGTACATGTAGACTAGACACACTAATTGTAATTAACCAGTAGTGAAGTGGTAATTAACTTTCTCTTTTGTTGTCTAATCTTTCTGTGGTTGTGTATCAAACATATTTCTTGGACTGATGAAAATGCATAATATGTGCTAATGCTGGAAAAAACACAGTACTCTCAGCTGCTGTTCTAGAGAAATGTTTAACGACTTCGCTGCTCAAAGTGTTTCACCATTCAACAGTTGCGGGGCTATGGACAGAGGAGTTGTATCTAAAGACTGTAAAAGTATTTCATAAAATTGCAGTGTCCTGACTATGGCTGTATACAGACATCTTGTTCATTTTCAAACTGTGATTACAAGTTTCAAACAGAAATTTGTCAATCATAGCATCATTTTCATTAGTGAGGCTATGAAATGACATGAGACTTATAATAGGTGGTCAGAAAACTGAAAGAGAATAAAGAATAAGAGAAAGTTTCTCTCCAGCTGCATAAAGTATTTTTCCTGATACATTTGAATAATCTTGTGTTCTTTTATTTTGTAGGCTCATTCTGATTTTCATGTTTTTGATTCAAAACTTAGGAGCATTAACTTTTGAGTAGTTAAATCAATGCTATTTTACTGTATTCTTTCACCTAGTTCAAAGCTGATTTTATTCACAGTCTATCCAAGTAAAAACCTTCCAATAAAAGTCTTATGAGAGTTCATTAAATGTTTAATACAATCTTCTATTAATTATTATTCAGCTGCTTTCTTCACTTTGATAATGGTAGGCATTGTTGTATAGATGAGTGGGTGGAAAGGTAGCTGCGGTATTGATTTTGGAAGTCTCGATTTGGAGATGATAGATTCATGTCATTTTTATTTTTCCTGAATTACTGTAGTAGTGCTGTGCAAAATGTAAGCCAAGAGGTGCTTTTTGTCCTCCGTAGTGTCTGTTTTCCAGTCCTACTTTCCCATTTTGTCAAGTCTTAGGTAGCCTTTCCTGCCTGTTAGTGGAAACACTCCCATTCTTGGAGAAAACTCTTTGGAGAAATAAATTCTAGTAGACTCAACCAAAGTTGTCTCTTGCTACATTTAGACTACTGTCATTTATTTCTGTAGTATGAGAGCTCCCAGCCCTTCATTCAATGATTTATCCTTTGGACTAATATATGTTTAGTCTGCTGAAGGATTAAAATGAAAAGCGCTGTCTGTGCATGAAGGCCAGTTAATTAGTGGTGGAGACTAACAACCTACTTGAGGGAGGCTGTGTGCCATCATCTCTGAAGGAAGCTGTTAGCCTCTTAAGCCAAGTCCTGCTTCATATGTGACAGATCATCAAGCTATTAGCTTGCATCTGCTCTTCTGGAGTTGGTCAAACCATAAGAGAGCTTTGAGGGAAAACATCTGAGTGACTTGGATGCCTTGGATCCTCTAGACCCTTACCTTTCTGGATGTAGGCTTGGACAGAGGACAGAAATGGAATTAGTGATGTTTCACAGCAAAGAAAGATCTGTACAAGGATCAAGTGACTCCTGCTGTATCCAGAAGGCCCAACTCAGGGAAACAGATGG
>NW_009260835.1:529219-565331 GCF_000687185.1 Egretta garzetta | reverse complement strand
AACACGTGCTCCTACTCTACACTGTTTCTTTTCATGTCCGCTTCCTTCTGTCTTGTATCAACCTGTAACAAGGTCCGATGTCATCTGTGTTGGATGCTACTAAGCACTTAAAACTGAAATGAATGTTGGTGATGTTGCAGACGTTTTGCTATTGATGTAGTAAGGGACTGAGTCTGGAGCTCTGGGCATGGCATCAGGAAACAGGCAGACCCAAAATAAAACTAAAATTTTTGCTGTAGTCCACGTTCTTGATGTAACCTTGAATGCATTGCTATTTTGTTTATATGTTTCTCATAGGCAAAATTAGATCAATATTAATTCAACTATGGTGTAGAATTGCTTGTCTGTCTGCAAGAGTTAATAAGTAAATGTCTTTCCAGA
Source organism: Egretta garzetta (assembly GCF_000687185.1). Classification (NCBI taxonomy): domain Eukaryota; kingdom Metazoa; phylum Chordata; class Aves; order Pelecaniformes; family Ardeidae; genus Egretta; species Egretta garzetta. The sequence continues at coordinate 564,950 of NW_009260835.1, read as the reverse complement.
GTTTGAGTGGTTTATTCTATGAAAGTTCTACTGACTATATAAAATCAGGCTACAGTTACCAAATTAGACACGAGCACCTACCACTCGTAGAAATTGTTGAAAGTGCTATCTTTCAGATCACTTTATTTGTGAAATTTTGATGATGCCCTTTTTCACAGCAGCAGTGGAAGTAATTTGTGTTTGTTACTATCGATGACTGTTATCCTGGAAAAAATACAAATTGCATAATCAATACAGAATTAACAGTAGAGTTAAGTAAGATGCAGGCCAATATTTTGAATGGAGGAGATAAAATATCTGACTTTTAGTTAGAAAAGCTGTTTTGGGGAATATTTGGTGTATCCTTACGACATTTTCCCCTTAAGTCACTGATGTAATTATGCTTCATTATAAGTTTAAATTTATGTTACCTTTCAGAATTCTCTCTTAGTTTTTTTCATGGCGCCCAAGGATGCAGAAATTAAGATCCAAGCAAGACACTGACCCAAGAGTGCATTTTGAGTGCATATGGATACATTCTTAAATGTAAATCCATGACATATTATAGAAACGGAAAGAAAATTTCTAAGTGGGGAGTCTTTCACCAGTGTCTGTACCAGTGTGTCCATTCCATTGCCAAATCAATGCAATGGATGGGAGCAATCAATGCTCCCTGACTATGCTCCTTTGAGTTTTTTAACCTTTCAAGGAAATAACGCTTTTAAAGCATCACTAGCTTTCTTCCCGTAACCATCAGTTTAGGAATGATCAAATACAACTGAAATGTACAGTTAAAATATTAGTATTTAACTGCTAGCATGGTAACTCCTAACAGTGTCTTAAAGGGTACAGAGATTTTTGTTTTGACTTGGTTGATTGGATATATTTTTCCAAGTATCCATCAAAGTGGGTTGAAATGCATGCCACTATTTCCTGCACAGATTGTGTCTAGGGGAATGATGTCTTGTCCTACTGATTTTCTTCCTCCTTTTTGGGCTTGTCTTCATTGGAAAAGTAGTGTTTCGTTACAACATTATCTCAGAGACTCTGATAACTACTAATGTTGAGCCTGACTCCACAAGCAGATTAGATAAGGGTGAATGGTGTTGGCCATGTTGTCTGTATGGAGATAAACCTTACACAAACCTCATAGAGGCTGTCTCTGACTAGCAGGTTCTGTGCTAAAAGTAACACAGTCTTTTCATGTTGTCCACTGATGATAATTTTACTGTTTTTTCTCTGAAAGACTGGAGTAGGCAACATTCTTGTTCCTTTGAATGAATGACAGGATATATTCAAATTAAATTTCAAAACTGTCCTTAGAAGTCATTTGTTATACTTGTGGCTTTAACTCTGTTGCTCAGCTGTGAATGAGTAATATTTCCTGTTCAGTAAGCAAGAGACTATAAAACTTTTTTGTCTCTTATGGTTTCTCTTAAGCTTTTCTAGAAATCCATGTTTCAGTGATCCTTCCAAATGAGACATGACATAGGAGAAATATGGAAATACTATTTTCTGACCAAGCAAGCTAGCTGAAGTGTGAGGAACATGAAATTCATAAAGTGTATATGAGCATGGTCACAATCTCACATGTGGTACAGAACCACAATGTCTTTATTCCTGACTTTTGCCTTCTCTTTGATAGGGATCATAGATGCTGGTTTTCTTCCTTTTTAGAACTTAGGATGCTGTCTTTGAACAAGATGCAAATAATGGATTTTAAATACCAGTGGCTAGCGTACTGAGTACCGTATTAGAGTTAAGACAAGAAATGCAAATATACAATCACGAAATCTATACTTGGCATAACAAAAGCATAGCTTAAAATATGTGCTGAAATTTAGTGATCAGTCTAGTCCTTGGCCTTCCATGGTCTTGTGGTGGTCTTGCAGATAGACGATGGTGAGCATACTGCTATGAGACATGGGTCCTTGTTTGTTACAATTTCAATGTAGATACTGAGTTGTGTGATTCATCACCACCCATGCTATTCTAGGGAAGTTTAGATGAGATGTGAGAGATTGCTTAGCTGGTGCAAGTTTGTCCCTTTTTCACTTCACTTGCTCATTTGCCTTGTGTAAGTAGAAAAATAGGGTACAAGGTAAGGAAACCCTTTCTGAACAATTGTAATAGAGGAAGCTTCAGTTCCACAATAAAACTGTAATATATTTTAAGCCCACCTGCTCTTAAGTTGTATTTAATCAAGTCAGATAATGCTTTAGCTACAAACAATTTTGTTGCATAGTCTAGAGGAAGTTCTGTGCCTTTGGTTTGCTTTGCTGTCAAGAATAAGAAAAGAGCCTGAAAGAATTTTAGAGCAGAAGTAGTGTTTTTGCTGATGGATTCAAAAATGATCGTTTTATGTGTATTGTGAATAAAAAAGTCTAAGAAAAATATTTATTGAATCTCCCATTGCAACTGCTAACCTTTTGTCCATATAAATAATACTACACTTGGAGAGTAAGAAAGAAATCAATTTGGCTAAACATTGTGTGATTTTTAGGCATTGTGGTAATTTCTGTCCAGTGTCCCTGTGCTCCTTCGCAGCGGGCACAGTTCTCCCCATAGGCTTGTCTGTTACCTGTCTGCGCAGCATGGATCTGGGGTTGCCTAGGCCAGCAAATGGGACTGGCCTCCCTGGCCTAGGTGCCTGAATCTGCCCTAAGTGAGACTGATTCTGATTTCTGTTGCTGTACAAGCAGTGATGTATGTGAAGGTATTTTGTTTCAACCTGTCGTTGGATTTCAGGCGAGCTAACAAAATTAGTCTTAGCTCCTTTCTGAATTCCTCTGTGAATTTAAATGTATTATCTTTTAGTTGCATTTTCAGCTGTCCTAATTTTATGCCGTTGGCCTGAGAGGCAAAACAGTCCTGTTGAGAATCACATTTTTTCTGCTCCAAGATACAGTTGTTAAGATAGCGTTTTTGTTCTATCTGGTACACTGCCATCACGAACAGGGGCAGGTATAGAGAGGATTTAAAGGTAAGGAAATAGAATCACAGCCGTCTTCACCTATCATGGGAATATGAAAAGCAAGTTACAGTGGGAGGAGGTGCCAGCCTTTCATATCTGTATTTTCCTGGAGGTGATTGAGTGACTGGAAAGTAATGGAGCAATAGGTACTAGCTGAGTCCCTATACAGCACTGGTGCTAAGAAAGGGAGGACAAAGTGGAAAACAGAGCAGGTTGGTGCAGTGGGAGGAGGTGTGTGTGATCTCTCCTTTTAGGCCTTCTGTTCTACTGCTGCTCTCGGGGGTCTGCACTACCTGGAATTAAAAGCAACCTAGCAGTTGGCTGTGGCATGAATGATCACTGTGTTGTTCTAAAGTTGCATTAATTTTGTTACTAATTCCTGAGTCATCCTTTCTGAAATAGCAGATACATTACTGTATTTCATGCAGCAAATTAGTTTCTCTAAATGAATAGAAAAGATTAGACTTTCACACATACACCAGGATATCTGGAGTGCAAAATTACCCAGTCCTTAAAGAATCAAAAGCCATGCACCAAAAACATTGCATGTAAACCATTATTTTGATGTGTTCTTCTGTAACAGTGCTTTCTGATAGCCATATAAATTAACACTGATTATGAAGTAATATGTCAGTAAAAAATTTTTTTTTTTAATCTGTGTTTTTCTTTCAGGGCAATTAAAGCATTTCAGGAGGCGCTTTATGTTGATCCCAGCTTTTGTCGAGCCAAGGAAATTCATTTGCGACTTGGGCTTATGTTCAAAGTGAACACAGACTATGAGTCTAGTTTAAAGGTAGGTTTAAGTCCTTTCAGATTGAATTAACATTTGTTACAAGTTGTGTTGCATCTTGAAACTGCAAGGAATGCATAAGTGTATAGCAGTTAAATACTACCTGCTTTAGAAATGGAAGTGCTTCAGTATGAAGTATCTTAGTCTAAAGGCAGAGTAAGGGTAGGATTTGAGGTGTCTTAGGCTAGAAATGTTCAGAAAAGCCCAGCAAAATTGTAGATGTGCACTACTCCAGAAGTAGTAGGGCGCTCATTAAAATAGTAAATTTTTAGGGGGAGGCTAAGGATGTACAGAAAATTGGAAGAAAAAGAAAAGAATTAGCAGCCTGAATTTCTCTATGATCTTTGATTATTTTTTTCCACCCCTCTAGCTGCACTGTTGTAAACTGGAAGTTCTTAAAAATTATTAAAAGTAGAAAGCTTTTATGCAAAATAATGGCCTCATATCAATTTTTTATATCACTTCTACTTTTCTAGTAGTTAATCATTTTATTTCCTGGTTTGAGAGTCTGCCTCTTAAGGCAACAATTTCTGGCCAATCAGTGAGAAATGGTTTGTGTTAATACAGTACTTTGTTTCTTCTGTATTTTTAAAGATTTTTTTACTGCTTGCATTCTTTTTCGGTCTCTGGTTATAATATCTGTCATTTTATCTCCCTCCATTCAACATGTTTGCTCTTTTTTTTTTTCCCCCCCCTCCTTCCATTTCCTACTCTGTCCCCATGTTCTTTTCTTGACCTCTAAATTCAGGTATGTGTGTCTTGGAAAAAAAAATTGTTCTTTAGTGGAGTTTTATGTGCTGGGAAATATACTTGTAGGGCTGAGAATTTAGTAATTTGTGATTAAGTGTAATTTATAAACATGTTTCTGCATGTTAATCTCTCCTAAAACTACTGAAAATGTTAAATGTTTTGTTTTCAAGAATCTTGTGGCTTCCTTTTCCTAGCAGATTGTTTTCCTGGAAGTTGTATTTGTGATGCTATCATTGTCCAAGATCTGAAAAGTATAGAGTGCTACTCTCAATTTTTCCTTTCAGTATTTGTAATAATGGAAAGCACTCCTCTCATCAGGCTTCTTTTTTTCATATGGAGCCCAAGCTTTCACTTAGAGACATTTGGAGTTGGAAATTGTGATTAGAGATGATGATATTGCATAGGAGTAGGACAGATCCAGTGCAATGAATGGCAAAAGAGAGCAAGGGGAGGTAGAGGTAGATCATGTGCGAGTTTGGGTGGTCCTATTTCCTTATGCTTTGGTACAGATTTAGTATCGGCTATTGTGATATATAGGGAATAAAAGAAGTGTTGAAGAAGTACATTTTGGTTTTATTTTTAAAGAGGCCAAGGACAAAACAGAAGAGTAAATTTACAAGGAGGTAGTAAACTTGTAAACAAGTAGTGGAAGGAACTTCTGCATTTTTATTTTTAATAGAAGAAATTGATCAAGAAATAACCTTTTCCTGCTGTGCCATGAAATCCGTAATTCTATCACTGAATCAAGTATTTAAATAGATAATATGATAATTCAATCTAAGGAATTTACTGTGTTTGATCTTCATAACTTTGCAAAATAAAAAGATCACTCATCACAAGGATTTTGAGTGTACCAAACTTTTAGTTTTCAATACACCAACTAAGAATGGGGAAAACACCAAAGAAATATGTTAAAAATGGGAAGAAATTAATCTTTTGTAATGCAAAGTTATCATGATTCCATTGCTTTTATGTGCAATGTGATTAAGTCACTTAAGAAAACAAGTGGCAGCAACAAAACCAGCTTACCCTGGACCACAATGAAGATCTTCAAAAGGAGGATGAAATGAACATGGGGGGGTGGGGGGGTTGCATTAAGGATAGTTCCGCATTGTCCTTAAATCAATATAACTGTAGGTTGTTCCTGAAAGGTTGCCTCATTTTCCACCTTGCAATCCCGATGGCATTGTTCAGCACCCTCTGCTGCATTCAGTCAAGTGATATGTTTTTTTTATTCCTGTTTGTGGACTGAGGTGCATCAGAAATCTGAACCAGCTTAATTTGAGATTGCCCAGTTTGCTAGATCCAATGCAAGGTAGATGGCCAGAGTGTGTGAATGGGAAGGTGGAAGTAGAGCTGTCTTATCCCCTTCTGGTGCAAAATATAACATGAAATTCTATTCTGGAATTATCAACTGAAGCACGTAAAGTAGAGCTTTTGGTTTGCTTCCTTTGCCGTGGAGGTTGCAATCCTTAGCAGAGAATAACACTGAGGAGCAAGAAAGAAAAGACCCAGTGGGGCAATCATAGAATCATAGAATCACTTTGGTTGGAAAAGACGTTTGAGATCATCGAGTCTAACCTTTAACCTAACCCTGCCATCCCACCACTAAACCATGTCCCTAAGCACCTCATCTATCCTTCTTTTAAATACCTCCAGGGATTGAGGACTCTACCACCTCCCTGGGCAGCCCATTCCAGAACCTGACAACCCTTTCAGTGAAGAAGTTTTTCCTAATGTCTAGCCTAAACCTGCCCTGGTGCAGCTTCAAACCCCCCCTCGTCCTATCATCTGTTACCCAGGAGAAGGGAAACCTACAGCCTCCCGTCAGGCAGTTGTAGAGGGCGATCAGGTCTCCCCTCAGCCTCCTCTTCTCCAGACTAAATAACCCCAGTTCCCTCAGCTGCTCCTCGTATGACTTGTCCAGACCCCTCACCAGCTTGGTTGCTCTCCGCTGGACATGTTCCAGCATCCACTCGGTCTCAAACTGTTTCAGCTGTTTTCAGTTCAGCTCATCTGTGGATTAAATGTAGAGTCCTGAGACTGATCCACTTTGTTTGAAAACAAAATAGTACTGATTGAAACATACCAGCTTATACATCAGGGTGTATCAATTGAGGAGTAGACTAAGTAGAACAAGCAAGGCAGTAGCTTCTTCAAAAACCTGACTGATCCCAGAGTTGAAGTTTAAAAAAACCCCTTAAGCCAGAACTCTGAGAGCAACAAGAATATGAGAGGCAAGTCAGAAAATACTTCCTTAGTGAAGAGAACAAAAGGAAGTGCTGGTGCCGTGGTTATGCACAAGCATGGGGAGAACAAAATGGGGAAGAGGTACGATGAAGGGTACAAAAGGATGTTTTCACAGAACATCTGTCTCATTCTGTGAGACTGAGTATCTCGTTTCTTCACAGAAGAAAGATAAGTAACACAAAGTAATGAAAAGACACAGTTGTCATCTTAAGCCTTTTCTGGTTTTGTTGACCTTTTTAAAAGGATCCAGGATTTTAGAGGATGGTTATGGGATTTAGGATCCAGCCTGCTAATGACTGGCCTTGAGCACAGACCATTTCCCTGGGGCTCTGCATAAACATAATTCATTGCCCAGTTTGAGCTTTGTATTTGACACTGAGGCAGAAAGTGGAAGTAACTTTTCATCTGGTATTCGCTTGTGACTGTTCTGGAACTTACAGATTGTACCAACGTTGCATTAATGTACTTCGAAATATCATAATATTTTTGATGGTATTTAAACATTCATGTGAAGTCTGTAATTGCTAAGAATAAACCATTGCCAACAGATGAGTCATTGTCAGTAAGAGTCTTCAGGCAAAGGGGGAAGATGGGAGTCTGAAGGTCATATATTCCATGTTTTTCACAATTTTAGGCCATTAACATAAATCATCTATATTTTATGTAAGCAATTTAAGCTCAAAATTAATTTTTACTATTTTAAGATGTTGATGATCAAGATAATTACTAGAGTGCTGTTTAACAAGCATAAAATCAACTCTCTGTGTTTTTTCAAAATCAATTACTGCTTTTCCATGTTTTTAACATTACTGCAGTTAAGACTTGCAAATTACTATGAGAACCCTTGACTGCTCTGTTATCCCATTGCCATAAACTCTGGCAAGAACACCAGTGCTGTTGAAAATTACTTGGCCTTCAGGCTTACATTAAGGAAAAAAAAAGTGGCCCTTCTGGTTGGAAAGAAAAGTCCTTGTGTAACCTGACAGGGCAGTGTTACCTTCAGAGGTGATACCTGAAAGCTGAAATTGCCCCATTCATCAGAAAAGTACAATTAATTCCAAAATCAACTGGCAATGACTTGGGGGGGGGGGGAGAATTTTATTATTGATCACTATAGCAGCAACATACTATTAAGGTTTGCCCAACAGTCCTAACCTTTTCACGCTCTACTATGTGTCTTGCTGCCCACTTCCTATTTGTTATTTCCTACAAACGACACTAGGAATACTGGGTTTGATGGTATTAGCTGTGGTGGCACCGTGATAATCTGAAAGAAGAATAAAGCAAGATCTCTACAAATACAATATATCTATTTATTGGTTTGGTAAATGTAGTTGGAAAAAATATTCAAGCTTCTGAGTACATGCCACATTATTTCTGGCATGCCACTTGTTATCCTAGTTGTTTTCCTGTTTATTGAACATATTTTTTCAATTTTAGCCTCCTTTTTTCATACACGTGTGTAATCGTCCTGTCTTGTGTGTCTCAGTTCTTCACTTAAGTACTTTTGAATCTTAACCAATTTTTGGCAGGCACATCAGAAAGAAAGAGATTTCAAAGATAAGTTCCTAGGACATTCCTGTGCAACATGTTGCCCCAGAGCCATTTCAGCTCTGCAAGCTGAGGACCAGGGGATCTGGTCGGCTTGATCTGCAACCAAGGCACCAAATGACTGCTCGTGGGTCTGGTCTGCTGGAACGTGAAAAATTCCTGTGAAGGGAACTATCCCATCCACACTGGAGTTCCTGTGCATCGGGCAGCCCTGATGTTTCTTGTCCAGCTGGAAGCTGAACACAGAGCTAGGTGGAGCACAGTGGGGGAGCTGGGTGTGCTGTGCAAGACCACTGACATGCATAAAAGAGAAGCTGAGGAAAAAAGGAAAATTACAGCTTTGGTATTATTTAGTTTGATAGTTGGGTTACATTGGAAACGGCAGCTATGGGAAACGAGTCTTCCATCTGGTGCTCATTCTGCTTGGTGGTGTTGAAGTATCATAGTGTGCTTTCGGCGGGGAGTTAGGGCCGCCATCCTGAAAGCCCTTTGAATGTAAAATTCAGTTCACTTCCATTGTTTGCTGACAGACTACTTAAGGGGAAAAAATAAAAGAAATCTTAGGATTTTGTATTTATTAGAATGATAACATTGAGGGAATGGTGGGTGGGTGAGAGATTTTTTTTGTGAGTTTGGTTTTGTGAGGGTGTTTTGTTTGCTTTTGTTTGGGGTTTCTTTGGTGGTGGATTTTATTTTTATTTTTTTTTTTAAATGGGTGGTTAGTAGGGATACTGGACATGAGCAGGTTATTTTATGGTAAACCAAGCTATGTTGTGCTTTGGGAATTTTGTTTGTTTTTTAAGTATTGCAGATGCATCCTGTACCCAGCAACAAAACCCTTAGAAGAATGAGAACTACATTACTCATGTTTTCAATTATCTGCCTTTTAGTAGAAATATTGATTCTGCCTTTCACTTTTAGAAAATTTTCCTCCTTATTTGTACACAAAACAGGTAACCTAGTAGTTTGCTTCAGGCCTATGCTTTGATCTTGCCTGTAAATAATCAATTTAAATATATCTTTAATTTTTAAATTGTTTTCCTAAAGGTTCTCATTTTGTTAGTAACGTTAGGACATACTGCTTATATTATGATAAGAAAAAGGCTGCGAAAGAATTAGAATTTATTGGGAAAATACGCAAGAATTATATGAATATGCATGAAATAAAAAAAATTAAATACTGCTGTACAGGTGAACAGCCCAAAGTACTTATTTATAGTTAGTCAGACACTTTTCCATCACTTAGTCAAAGAATTCCCCTGTCTATATAGGTATCTTTATGACAGATATTTTTATCTGCTGCAGCTTGTATGCCAATGTGTAGCTGTTACAGTCATATTTTTCATTTTTTATGTTCTCTCAGTAATAACTAAAAATGTATTTATGAAAGTGAAAATTTGTTTTCAAGCCTTCAAGTGCTGTCTCACAACCTTGTTATCTTTCACATGTGCTTAGATAAGTAATCTTTAAGCTTAAACATATTAAGTTGAAACTGCATGTATTTATTTTTAATTATGAAAGAAAAATTAACTAGTCAAAATACATACAGTTATGAGAAGTTTTAGTTTCTTATGTCTAGTTTTATGTCTGTAATCCTACCAGAAACTACTCAGTGACATTTTTAGGTAGAAAACAAAACAAAGGGCTTTAGCTGTTGCAAGGTGGATATCCAAGACCTCAAGCACTTCACCTAAACCTCGTTTTGTGGAAAGGAAGATGAAGTGAGTCAAAGGATTATTTTAATAAAAATGTAAGTGGATGGAAAGCAGTATTTGGGAATGAAATTGCTCTCTAAGTCTTCGTAGGTTTCATACGCGTATGATGGAGAGACATACCCAAGAAGTAAAAACATGGAAGTTTTTTAACGCGGTATGGCACTGTAATCAAACCGCAGTGGAGCTGTTAGTGCAACCTGGTCCAGATTTATCAGCTGTAACTGAAAGGTCGGCATTCAGGGTGCGCAGCAATATCTAGCGATGCCTGCTGGCTGGGTAGCCACGGGTACCCGGCAAGGATTAGGTTGTGCTTTCGGTTCAGGCTGGGTGGGCTGGGGGCAGAGAGCTGCAAGGCCTGACACCACCCCAGCTCAGGGGGGTTCAGCTCCATGCTGATGCAGTGGCAGGGGCAAGTTTCCAGGCCTCCCGTGTCCCTGTGGCATTTTGTTGCTGCTGGCTGTCCTTCAGGCTGTAATGCAGGGATAGCTAAATTTTGCTGCTGCACAAATAATGATGAAATATGCCGGCAACGTGAGTATTAAGATAGCTTTGTGGAAAACACTCCGGTGTGCTGCATGAGATGTTGGCCTTTCTGTTCAAAAAGGATTTGTCAAAACAAGAGGCTCTTTGTGAACATGCTGCTGTTACTCAGCATACGTGTATTTTTGTGACCCTTGTTTCATCTGCCCTCAAGCAGCTTCCTTCTGTAACGGTTTTCCTCAGTCTCGAGGGTTCTTTTTTTTTTTTTTTTGTATTGGACAAAAGTAACTGCTTACACAAGCCCTCATCTTACAAGATGAATTTCTTCTGGATGCAGAAGACGCTGTAGAGCAGAGCAGAGAGCCGACGTAGCGGCACCCGTAGGGCGTCCTCTCCTGACCCTCTCCCCTGGCCCCAAGCGTGCCTGGCAAATGGAGGCCTGGCCCTCTGCCACGGCCGATTACGCAAGGCTCTCTCTGTCCTAGTTCTCCGAACAAAGGCTGCTCTGAGGAACACAGGCATCCCACCTAGGTCACATAGGCAGGAAAAAGCCATCTCCTCACAGAATTTGACTGAGTCATGATGGAGCTTTCCTTCATGGTAAGTCTGTGAGCATCGTCAGGTTTCATACGATGGCTTGCCTTGCCTGCTAAATAAACGCAGAACCAAGAGCTATTAAACTTGCTAATGTCATCCTCGAGAGGAGGAGGGAGTGGAAGCACTATTTTGAGGGCTGAGGCTTGGATGTGAACAGAGATAGTACTGCAAATCTTCTTGCTAAGAGGAAAACCGTTCTTTCTGCATTGGTCATTTATTGATTAAAGAAACAACAAAACCCTGAGTACTTGCCTCTTAAATTGTAAAGGACTAATTTGTTAGGAGAACTGGTGTTTAATTCTTGGAGTGAAAACGTACTGGGTTACCCAAAATCGGTGTCAGATAACTGTTATTTTACTACCAGACCTAATGCTTTCATCAGTTCTGTTTGTATGCAGTCCACTGTACTTCTGATCCTTGGAAAGATTACCTTCCAAATTGTTTCCACAATCAGAGGCAAGTCAAGGACTTCAGAGGAGACAAAATAGGCTATAGATAATTGTGCAATTACAGATGGCTACAAATCAAGGTATATTATGACTTGAGCTGCAGCTCTTGAAGCGAGCCTGTTACTTTTTAACATTCAGCACGCTGCCTGCTAGGTAAATCCTCTTACTCGGGATTTGAATTTCTATAGACTGCTGTCTGCCTTGAGGTATTGTATGTCGTCTCTGAACTGCAGCGGCCTCTCCTGCATAATAACTATTTCACACAGCAGTAGCCAGCTTCAGTACTGCAATATTTGAGAGAGGTGCAGATGTTTGCTAGCCGCTTCTGTTTGTGGCAGAAATGGAAGTTGAAAATTACTCCTATTTTTTAAATTTTTTGGTTCTGGTAATTGCAATTAGTGGATCTGCTTTCGGCTGATGACTTCTATGCGTTAGAATGCATGCATGGTTTTTTTGGTCTGATTTTGAATACTTAACGGGGAGCTTATGTATTATTTATCTGGCAAGAGGGGTAGGTTTGCTTGTGTATGTATGTGCATTTCAAAGGTTGTTGGTTTGAAAGGTTCTGGGTTTTCTGCGTATGGCTTTGCGATAATTGTTTAGTGCAAATGGTTTCTTCTGCTGTAGTTATGGGCTTCGGTTTATCCATTTCTTTGCTGTTTGTAGCTTAGTGAAGAGCGCAGGCAGAAATTTACTATGCTTAGAAAATTTTCATAATGTGGATTTTGAAATTTAAAAGTCAGCTAACGTAGCAGTAAGCATTTGAATTTTTAGGAGGCATTGCTGAGAATATTCCTGCTTGTTTTTACTGTACAGCACTGGTACTACTGGCATATTTAAATATTTAAAATGGTTAGATTTTCTTATATGGTCGCCTGCTTTCTCTTAGTGAGTCTCACTGCAATAACCCTTCTGAAGAGTGACTATAGAACAGTTGTCAGTCATTTCTCTTTAGATCTGCTTATTTTTTATAATAGCATTGCTAGGTGAGAGCAAATCTGTTCCTTTCTGCTTTATCTTTTCATATTAATTGTTAGTGACAGTGCAAGATGACACATCTGTGCAAAACAGATTTTGTACCGTTTGGATTAGTATACTCAGTGTACAGGCCAAAATATATGGGTCTATTCCTTTTTTTCTTTTGTCAGGCAAAATGCAATATAAAGTAGAGCATTTTATTTTTATTTAGCCTTTTTTTTTAAGTTGCCTGCTTAGTAGAATCACTATGGTAACCGACTAAAGGATGTCTCTGAGGCACACAACCTGCATTGCAATGTAAGTGAGGGGAGATTTTAAGTTCTCTGACTGCTGAACACTAGAAAAAGGAACAGGCAAGGCAGAGAAATGAGCTAATATTTAATATTTATAAGTTATTATTTAATGCTTGCTCTAAGGTTAAAAAGTTATTTTACAAGTAATGTATGTGTGAGTTCATTGTTTTCTGTGCTCTCTTCTGGGAATGATACTGCTAAAAGGTTCATTAAAAATCATAAATTTTTGTTATCATTCAACTTGAGTTTGTCTCATTTTTTAAAAGCTGTTATATATTACAAATGATGTTGATAGAAATCAGTGAGGTGGTAACCTGTGTCACTGTGTGCCTCTTGGAGCTCATGAGAGCGTCAGCAATCTTTTTATGCTTTGAGTGATGCATTAGTTTTCTAATAATTTTTCTGTTTAAAATGTTTATTTAGAAATTTGGTGGTCTGTTAAACTCTTCTTATAAATCTTTGTGTTCTATGTTATACAGATATGCTATACATGAGGTATTATTAGGTCCACAAGGGAAGTTACGTAGTATCTAGTAGCTCTGAGCATGACAATAGTGAAAGTGAGTTGCATATTTTTTCTTTTTTCTTCCCAGCTACACTAACAAGCTCCTGATGTCATGTAGTTTGGCATCCTGAACAGGCGGAGCTAAATGTATCATTTTTGTGCTAAGAAGATAAAACACACTGAAGCATCAGCATGTTTTGTGGATTGGAAGCCGTGTGAAACTGTATTTTGTAGATAACTGTATTTATTAACAGTAGCATTTTATATGCTATCTCTTAGGTTCCTATATTACTAGGTGTGATTCTCTATTGAATTAGTATGTTAATCCAAATTCTACACTGTGTAGGAAGTTTATGGAAAAGTTCAGAGGCATTTGAATTTGTATGTCTGTTCCATTCATTTTAACACACTTGGTTGCGTTTCTAACTGTAAATAGTGATCACTGAATTAGCGTGACACTTGTGAAATGATTGCTTATATCCAGACTTTCTGGCAGACAGACTTCATTGCTCTGCTCGTGTGACCTTCTTTCTAGAAGAGCAAAATGCTTGGCTCCGAACTTCCAAATGCAAAAATGTTTTAAAAGATATTTTTCATATCTCTTGAGGGAAACTGATAAAAATAAGCAAGCTTTAATGTCTAAGTGAAGTTATCATAATACCTGGAGGAAAGGATATAAGAACTCTTTATGAACTCATATTTTAATGTAAAGGTATTAATTTAGAATGCTTTTTCGACAAGAGATTAGTTTTTTAAAAATATATCAAATAATTTGAAGGAAGAGTATTCTGGTTTTCCTATATAGACAAATTGACAGCTTCAGTGGTTTATCTCCATGAGGCTATGAGCTAGTATGACTACATTCCCAGTTGTGTATTCTGAGGAAAACTTGATCTTCCAATTTTGACCATTCATTTGATGCAATCATTCTTCCAGATGCTGTCTCAATTGCTTTGTGAAGATATTTGTTGCCATCTTACATTACTAGAAGCAGTGCTACATTTGCAATAAAAAAAAAATTACTTTCCTCTGGTAAACAGTTAAACAGAAATTGAAAATTGTTTTCTTTACAACACAGTATTCATTTTCAAGTACAAAACTGATTTATTCTTAGTAATTTGCCAAAGTGCTAGTATTACTTTGAAAAACAAATAATTCTTTTTTTTCAGCATTTTCAGTTAGCTTTGATTGACTGCAATCCCTGCACTTTGTCTAACGCTGAAAGTAAGTAACCTATAAGTATTTCCATTTATTTTGTTGGGGGCTTTTTTAAGTTTTATGCTCACAAGTGTATCAATTTTTAATGAACCAATCCTTCAAAATCAAAAAAATCAGTACTGAGAGAGGCAGACTACAAAATCTGACTCCATCTGTCAACGGAGACAGATATTCCAGTGGAATTGTGGATTGTTTTAGTAAGTGGAATAAGTAAAAATTGAGACTTAGCTTATTAATTGCTCTGAAGGCTTGAGTTATAGAGGAAGCATACTATTTGACTGTTTGTTTATTTATTTATTTATAAATGTGCTTGTGCCATGGCACACATTTAACAGTATTTAAAACTTTGTGGCATCTTGATAATGTCATTTTTCAGTGATCATTTTAATGCCATTTAAATTTATAGATCTAAAATTCAGCATCAGTCTTATGCTGTTGAAGTAAGAAAAAGTACAAAAATTAATTTTTGTTAGCTGCCAACTATGTATTTGTCTGTATTTGAACACAGCCTCTTAGTGTAGTATGATTTATCATATGCGGTATATACTGTAGGCTGTTTCAGAGCATCCTGCACGTATTTATCCATAGTTAGTGGAATTGTATGCAAGAATAAGTGTATGTTCCTGTATGCTTTGGAGGCTGTGAGAATTAAAAAGCAGACAGGTGCAAAGGAAATTACTCCCTCAGTTTTTAACATACCTTCATGCTGTTCTGAGTGTTGAGCTTAAGTTACTTCCTAAGTCTAACTTCAGCAGCATTGGAAAAAGTATTTAAAAGCGTTTTTTTCTTTTTTATCTCTTGAAATCAGCTGGATAGAACTATGAATGTTCTGTCAGCTAGGGTAATGAAAGCGTGTTTGTTTACATGGGTGAAACTGCCGGCTGTATTGGTATCAAGGAGCCAGATGTGCTACAAAGTCTTCTCTGAAGCTATGTCATTTATCAGGAACAGGCACAGATAATTTTGTAAAATGATTTGCAGAATTCTTCCTAAGTCAATAGGCTTTTATTGTTTTCTACCAGATAAATGGTTCTTTATTATATTTCATGTTAGTTTGGATTATTTCTCACAAACTTTATCGATTTCCACTGTATCTCTGAATTTTTGTAAGGTTTTCCTAACCCTTCCCCCCAAGACCCCTCTGCCCCCAAACTTATGTAGAGGTATGGCCCCATGTAAGGGCTTCGTCGCCCCGTGGCCTTGGGCACGGTGCTTGACAAACCCAAAGGAAGAGAGTGAAGAGGAATGAGAGAGATTTTGTCAGGCTCTCCTGTACTACTTAGTGGAAGGAGAACTGTGCGCTCTGACCCAGGGCATCAGGTACCGTCACATAAACGCTTGCGATTGCCTTAATCCTACCCCTTGCATTTCTAAAGGCTGGGTGAGTAACAGCATTACAGCGAGCATCTTCATAGCAGAAATGTTTGAGTGCTAAGCATGCCGTCTTTCTGTTTAGGCAGCCTCTAATGTGATACCTTTAATTTCTTTCCCCTGCAAGGCATGGCTTCGTTTTCTAGCTTCACACCAAAGGGGTTTTGCTATGAGGGGAAAAAAATAAAGGAGGTGTTTTTTAAGTAATGAGTTCCCAAAACAAAAGCAGAGTTTTTTCTTTCATCAGTCCAGTGTGAAGTTTGACAATGTGGTGAACATAATGGGTGTGTTACGTGCCCTTCAGCAAGAAACACAAAAATGTTATTAGAATTTTAGATGATGAATTTCATTATGACCTGGTTTCTGAAGTGCCCTAGGTTACCGTCTTTATGGTGAACGACAAAGCTATGCACAAAGGGAGCTTCTCCCTTCCCTTATGACCCAAAGACAAGCCCTGGAACTCCAAATTACCTGTATAAACCTCTGTGTCACACTATTTTGTAGCTTCAGGAGAAAGAAGTCTCTGTAATTGAAATAAATTGAGCTTGGCTCAAACACAGGTATTTTCTTACTTGTAGTCCTCAAGAACATCATGCAAAAGTCTGTCTCAAAGGAATTTTTCATTCCTTACCAAATCAAAATAAGGATGGCGTTATTCTCAACTACCTGTAGCTATCTACCAGTTGATGGCTAGTCTAGGTTGGCAGTTCCCAAGCCTTAGAGATCAGCTTTTCTTTAATGATTTGAGCAGCGTAAGGATAATATTCCCTCTGCTTTTACTATTGAACAACTTTCTTTTTCTTTCTCCAGCCAGCAATTTTCTTGCCTCCAAGAGTTGCTAGTAGTATTATGGCATTCTGTGCAGTTCGTATGATGAATTTAAGATGCTTTGCAGTAATGATCAGAACACCATCTGCAATGAATGCTTTTAGTTCAGTTTAACAGGGGAAGGACAATTCCTGAAAAGGGAAAAAAAAAAACAAAAGCACCTAAATTTAAGATCCTGCGTAAAACTGGCAATGTATAATGTAGTTTTCTGTTCTGTAACCCAGGTAGTCTGTGCCTTGGCAGCTGAATGAAAATAAAAAATAAGTCTCTGTTTCTAACTCAGTTACGTACAGAAAATATTACCTGCATTCTTTTGTTGTGCATCTCTGCTTAAAGAGATTTTATTGCTAAGTTTACTGAAAGGTTAATGGACTGCATTTCAGAATACAAATAAAATCCATGAGCTGCCTTTCTGCAGTATCTGTTTGCAGTCTTAGTGCTTTGTTAGGATACACTTTCATTCTCTGTCAGTTCTGTTATAGTAAGAGTAACATATCAATGTAAACAAACTTTTTTGTATCTTCAAAATGTAATTTATCTTGGTTTTGCATTGATAAATTTGAAACATTGTTTATCCCTTACTAGAAAAAACATACTGTAATTGTTGTCGTTCGTCAAAACTAATAATTTTGATTTTCCCACTCTTACAGTTCAGTTTCACATCGCCCACTTATATGAAATCCAGGTAAGCTTTAAGCTCCTTTATAAAAAGTGGGGTTGAGTTTCTAATTATATGATGTAATTAATCTGTGGAATTCATATTATAGATGCTTTTATAAAGTTAGGCTTAAGTCTCAAATCGCTAAAGAAACTTTATTTGCTTTGGCTAAATTAAAAATATTTTTTATGTGGACTGTCATGCTATAAAATGGAATAGCTACTTTAATAAACTTATATATTTACCAGTCTCCCAAGCTGAGTACCAAAAAAACCCCTAAATAGAATTTTTAGTAAAATTATTTTATGATATTACACATTTATTTAAAAAGTTAATGTATGTAGATATAAAAAATGTGTAGTTTCTCAATTCATATACATTCATATTGTTTCTCATACACACACACTTGCACATAGTCAAGTCTAGCCAGGTGCCCAGGTGCCTTTTTTTGACACAAAATTTTCAAATTTAACTGAAAATATGTGACAGAAACATTTGAGATCTGGGGTCAAAAGCACATAAAGCCATGTTGTTAATTTTATATCAAATCCTTAGTTTTTTAGGTGAATCTTTTGAGAAATTACAGAACACTTCTGGGCTTCCAGATGATAAGTAAATTAAAACCAAGTAGCTACTGAAATAGCTATTGTATGTTTGTAATTTGACTGGTTGGTCATATAATGTAGACTGTATGCCCTTTTATCATGTTTATGAGTATTATATGACTGAGGAAGGGATGTGACATGAAAACAAGAACTTGAATTAAAATGGATGACAGACATAAATAAACTACATTTTAAGTCAGTTGAAAAGAAGCTTGATAAAGTAAATGCTGTCTTTTGATGGCACAGTGAAAGATTACTTTAGGTATTTATATGCAAATAAAAGGTACAAATTTGATAAACAAGATATTTTTCTTTTGAATGCTTTTGATGCAAAGCTGTACGACAAGACAGAAATCCCCCATCCCAAAACACCATTAAGAAACTTCATGGACTGTTGTGGTTCTTACCTGGCCACCGTCCAGATTTCATTCTGAGCACTGGAGCACATCTGATGCATCTTTGTTTATATAACAAAGCATCCCCAACACATTAGTTCTTTTGATCTTCTAAAGTAAAACAGAAAGTTGGACATCTTGGGTCACCATGCCAGGTGCCTCATATAATTGTGTGACCAGTGTTACAAGCGCTTAAGTGATGCTTTCTGACTGACAGTTGTAGGCAGCGGGAGCTTCATTTCAACGCAAGTCAGAGCAAAAAAGCTTCAGTGCATTCTGCTATTAGACCTGGTTTGTGTCTCAGTTCTGATTGGGAGAGGTACATTCTTTTCTGGAATTTGAAACCCTTGGGACCACGAAGGGTGTTGACTTCAGTCTGGATATTAGCCTCTGACACAATGAAGAGATGTTTTTGGAGGCAGGCTGGTTGCTTTGTTGCTTTAAAGGACACAGTGCTACAGCTTTCTGAACCCCACCATATGGTTGAAAATTTAACTAATATTTAACGGAAAAGTTAATTCATTCCTTAATTATGTACCTTCACAGTACTGGCGTTTAAATGATGGGTTGCCAGCCTCTGAACAAGAGAATAGCCTGATGCTGACAAGAGTTAGCAGTGGTTTTTCATGGTGTTTAATACTAGTTTCTATTATTTCATCTGTGGCAGTGTGAGCCCCTCTAGCTGTTTAGGGTGGTGGCTTATACGGTGTCCAAAGATGTTGGATTGCGTTCCCCTCCCTCTTCCCATTTCTAAGACCATTCATGATGCAGCCAATATCAAGGACTCTGAATTTTTGGAATTAACGTATCTAAATAAAGCCAAATGCAAATATTATGACATGTTTCTGTAACATTTTAAGGCATATATGTAGACAGATTTCTAAAAGGTAAATAATGGAACAAATAACAGAAGTTAAAAAGTATTCTAGATCTGGAAAACATGATTTTAGTAGGTCTTTCTGAATCCTCCCAAGCATGTAAACATCTCTTTCAAAGTAGGAATATTAGGCACTAATATTTACCTATTTGACATCTGGATTGCTGCCTCTGCTGTCATGCTATAAAGTGAACTTCTGTTCATTTGCTTATCCTTCATAGTCATAAACTATGAATTTTGTTCCCAATGCTAAATTTAATTTTTTTTCCTAATTGTTTTTGTGTTGCTAGCCATGGATATTTTATTTATTTATATTATTTGTTTTCTTACCAGTTGTCTGCATTTCATGAACACCAATTAAAAATCTTTTCTACCAACTTCCCCTTGTTCCATTTGAAAGTATGTAATTGCTGCTTTAATTTTTTTTCCTGACTAGAATAAGATTTTAAAACCAACAGAGATGTCTTTTGTGATTGTGAGATCTCAAGAACCTAATAACATTTATAACTTCTAATAGGTATTTGTATTGTTTAGAGCCGTCTTCTCAGTTGTCCCTTCTAAAACACCAGTAGTCAGTAATGTGTGCTCTTTGCATAAATCAAATGTAACATAAGTTATGATCATTGGCATTTAGGTGTCCCCATATATTTTAGTACATTCTTCATCTGTTTGCCAGAATGAAGTCTAACGTTGGATTATCTGAAAGCATATTTTTCTTAAAAAAAAAAATTGTATAGAATTTTTAGAAAGTTAAAAAAAAAAGTACTCCTACTAACAGACCTCAGCTTTTATGTCTTCTAGACTTTTGTGGGAGAGGAGGAACAAAAGAATTAAGTATGTAAAATACGTTCACTGTTAAATTATTATTGTTAGGGTAACTCAAAGATAAATGCTGACATTGTTAGGAAAAAAACCTCATCTATCAAGAAGTCTTAATCTTAATTATATACCAAACAGCTCATATTGCTTCAGAAGTCAATAAAGACCACAATCCTAACCTGTAAATCTGTTTTCTATATGAAGACCTGTCCATGCTTTAAGCACACTTAAACTATATAGCAAATAATACGATGGCACACCTTCATTCTCTAGGCATAATCCATGGATATGTTTTAATTCTACATATGGTGGGACTCTTACCAGGACAACAAATGTGTTGAAAAGGCAGTTCAAATATACCGGAGGAAGGAGAGAGGCAAAATTATACCAGCCACCAATTACCGATGATCTTCATTTCTGTTATGAATTTCCTGGGAGGAATTTGTGTAGGGTTTTTTCAGATGTAGACTCACATTCAAGCATTCCCCTTGAAAAGCAGTATATTCTTTATAGTATAAGAAGCATCACGAGAAGTTGACCAGATTTAATAATTTGCAAATTTCCCTCAATTATTTTAAGTAGCCATTTTATATTAAATACTATATTTATGAAAGTTATTCTCTTACCATATATAAAGCTTTCATATGCACTGTATGCAAAACAAAAAAAAAGTTCTAGAATTTTTTGTCAATGTGTGTGTGCTGTCAGTGCTGTGAAATCGTTGCTATTAGTGATCTGTTGTAAGCTTTATGATTAATCCATTTACTTTTTTCCTTTTGCAGAGAAAGTATCACTCTGCAAAGGAAGCTTATGAACAACTTTTGCAGATCGAAAACCTTCCTGCACAAGTAAAAGCAACTGTCTTACAGCAGTTAGGTATGTAAAATTAACTTTTATTTTTCTGTGTGTTTCTTTTTTCCTTCTTCACCTTCTGCAGTGTTTTTTAAGGCCCCATTTCTGAAGTTAGTCTTAGACACTGAGTACGATATGTGAAGTTTTCACCCAAAATAGAATCCATAACAGTAGATAATTAAGTAAATAAGAGAGGAGGAGAAGATTTTAATTAAACTTACAAAATTAAAAGGCTCTTAGGCTTGCTACAGTGTGTGTGTTACAGGTTTTGGGCAAGAAAGGATGGTCTTCCAGAGGAATGCAGCAGTTAGAATTATGTATTCTCTGTTCTGCCTCTGAGAACATCCCTTGAGTAGCCGGGCTAAATGCACTAAACCAAACTACTCTTTTCTATTGCAGAATAGAAGAACATGGCAAAGAAAAGTTCACCTTTTCTTTCTCTTTATTTATATTATGTAATGAAAACCTATTTCTGTAACTAAAAAGTTGTATCATCAGCTTCCTTAAAAGAAACCACATAAAAAGAGAAAAAGTATTATTTTTAAAAAATTGTCATCTTCCATATTTCTAGAAAGCTAATAAATAATTTGTAGACCAAAATTTTTAATGGTTGGGTAAAATAAATTACTTTTGTCCTATATGCCTTATAAAAGTATTTCCAGAGTATTTTGTTAAAATTGTTCAACCCAGTGCAAAACTTCTTCATTCACTTATTCCATGTTCTTCATCTAATTTATTACTCTAAATATTAATTTAGCCTGCTTATGCCCATTTTTATTTCCCCCCCACCCTTTCACATAGTGGTCATTTAATTCAAATTAGTAACTGGCACTAAATTATGGCCACAGTGCATGGGTTTTTTTGGGTTTGTTTTTTTTTTTTTTTAGTGCAGGTTGTGGGTGGGTTTGGAGTGGGCTAATTTGTTTAGTTTTGTTAATTTTGATTTTCTCTGGGAAAACACAAATAAAACTCCTGGAGGAGTTCACTGCAGGACTCTAGGTGCTGATCTTTTTGCTGTCGCGCAACAGTGTTGCTTATATTTCAGTATCCCCTTCGATTTTTATTTTTGATTTAACTTGGTGTTACCCCACCTAGTATAAATTGTCAGCAATTTCATCCAGATAGGCTGTGCATACGATCGATGGAAGACAGGCTTCCCAAAATAGCTGGCCAACACTTTTTCAACTCTGTTTGGTGTATGTTGCCACATTAGGAGCAAAGGGTCATGGTTGTATTCATAAAATCCTACCACAGATCTCTGTGTTAGCAATAAGAGGAATGACTGAGAATTGTCTGCTGTCTGAAAACTGGATTAACTCCCTTTATTCAATCAGCATAGGTCACCTGGTTTGGTAGTGTGGGTAGCTTCTATGTGGAGAAAGTGACAGAGTGGTCTTAACCACAACGTTCAAGGCATACCATTTCTTTTGCTCTTTGCTGTTAACAGTGGTGTTTAGCAGAGTATGGTGTTTATTGCAGGCTATCGAGCAGCTGGTAATAAAAAGCCCTCCTCAGGCAGCATAGTCCGGGTGGTGCACTGCTGCTTAGAAAAAAATAATAGAAAATACCTGCCATCTGCCAGAATGCTACTGGCAAAACCCAATCAAAATATATTTGTATTTCTGTGTTGAACTCTTTTGCTTCAACAGAAAAATTGTTTTGGAATGAAAATACCCTTTGTTTATTTTCCTTAACTAGTGAACGTTTATTGAGCCAGAGTTGAAATTTAGGTAAGTTCAGATGTCTTGGGAGACAGCTGTTAAAATCTTTGCTCTTGTTGCTGGTTTCCGAAGCAGATTACTGGGGGGGAGAACCCTGTGATTCTTGGAGAATTACGTATCCGTTTGAGCTGATGCATGCTGACTAGTTTGGGTAGATGTAGCAATAAGATCTGTGGAGTTGGATAAGAGCAGTTTGTTTCTTCTTTTTTGCCATTTCATTTGCTTTCCAAACCATAGTTCTTTTCACCCCTTGCCTAAAATTACATTAACTTAATGAGACTGACGATCAAATCTGTCCTGGTATTCTTTCCCCAATTATACTCAGTGGTTGCATAAGGAAGAGTGTAAGAACAATGCAAGCGTTGAGGTTTAGAGGCTTAGAAGTTCTCAAAGCACTGTCCCAATGATTTTCGGCAAGGGGCATAGCTAAGTGGTATCCACATAATTGGATGAGATATACATGATGCTAAAACGAGGAAGAGGCTCATCTCTTCAGAGACTGAGGTGATGATGTTTATTGGGGAAAAAGCAATTGCCACAAGTTCAGCATGAGTGTGATTGATAAGCATACCCCCCCACCACCACCCCCGGCAGCATGATTAAGCTAGCACATCCTCTTGCTGAAGCAACACAGGGATTTGTTGCAAATTATATTGTAAAGACCTGGAAAAAAACGTGGAACGTCTGTGAAGTATGGACAAAATCTGCGTTTTTGTTTATTGTGTTTAAAATGCCCAAAGAGTGGAAGAGTAAGTCAATATGCTAGTTGAGAATTTGAGTTAGGTCTTGCAAATGGGAAACTGCACAGCTTACCAGGGTTTTTCCATCACCTTCTTTCTGTGCATTCTTCATTTTATGCATGAGGAGAAGAGACACCCAGTTTCCTTTACTTCTGCTGTTCTAGTAGAAAACTTTTGTTCTCCCTCACTCTCTGTCATGCTTTCTGCCTTTTTTTACCTCCTTGCACAGGAAGATAAAATCGGGAACCAACCCTCATTTCAGCAGTGAAACGAGATAGGGATTGCTAGTTCTCATTTCTGTCTCCTAGAAATAGATTCTTTTTTTTATCAGTGAACCTCAGTAAAGATCTCCTGAAGATACAACATGTTATCTTTCAGTCAGGCATGGTTCTCATGAAACAGAAGATAGGCATCACTACGTAACATTGCCAAAGATTGAGGAAATTGTTTAATGTCTTTTTATACCCTTGTTTATAATCCCTGAACTATTACTTTATCTCAGGTTTTGCCTGGCACTGCACCCGATACATTTATCCCTAGCATGCAGTTATGCAGGTGCATTCTGATAATCACCCTCACATAAGCTTTTTTTCTTAAAACATGAGTATGTTCTGTATGCTTAAGAACTTCAGTGGCTTGGGATTGAATCAAAATCAGAGCCTGTTTATGAAATCTGTGAGAGAAAGTTGTATATGTTACATGCCTCTGCAAAAATTGGGGTTTTTTTCCTTTTTTTTTTTTTTTTATGGGTAGGGTTTTGACTTGATCCATCTTCAGCCAAGATAAAGTACTCCCCTCCCCTCCCCGCCCCCCACACCCAGCACTGTAACCACTTGGCTCCTAACGTGGTATTTCTTGAAATATTAAAAATTCTGCTTCTGACCACAGTTTCCAACTAATGCTTCTTAAAACACCTCAGGCAAATGTTGTTCAATACACATGATTTTCTTTTAGGTTGCCTTTTTTAAAGCTTGGAAGTTTGCCTTCCGTTTGCAAAAGTGTTGCTCTGACTGTAAACAAACTATAAGCCCATGGAATAAAATATAAACTGTATAGAACAGATAGAATAAAACTTCTAAGGTATAGCCTAATTATAGAGAGTGAAATGAGGCTGCAAATACTCATCAGTTCATTTCTCAGCCTTGCCTACTTTGTCTAGCATTTCAGATGAGATCTGAATGTGATGTGGATCTTTTGAGTGGTATTACCTGTTCATGTAGTTAAGCTTATCCTTTTTGATACAGTCTAGGGTGCTGAAGTTTAGTTGACGAAGGTTTTAAATGGACATTTAGTGCAGATGTGTGTACAACTCTGTAGGTAACTAAAACTTCATACAAACCTTGGATATTTTATGGAATTGGTATCATAGTGTTCCACAGGGGACCATTTATGGGCGGGACACTATAAAAACAGAGGGACAATCCATTGTCACATCTTAGTTTTACAAACGTTGGCTGAAAAGCCAGTGGATTGTTAAGACAAATACATGGCGATTAAGTAAACAGCAAGACATTGCTGACCAGTATGATATGTAGTGAATTCAGCAAGCCAGCTGCCTGTTACAAAGGATTTCCTTGTACTCATTATACAAATGGCACTGAGATGATTTTATGACTGCTTAAAGGAATTCCATCTAAGCATAGAGGCAGATGAGGAGCAGCTTGAGAAGATGATGAAGGTGCTCTATTATGGAAACCAAGCCTTGCATCAGTGCTAGAGCAGAGATGCCTTTCAATAGCATGTAAAAGATTATATGGGAGTGTGGAATGTGGGAGGCCTTTAAAGTGGGAATGAATAATTTTTCCAATGTAATGAAAGAAAAAAAGGCATTTGAAAGAATACAATGTATCATTAGATGAGGCAATAAAATGATCTTTTCAGCAGAATTTGTTACATAGATAAGTGGTGATTGCATTTGTCAAGGTGAATGGAAAGGATGTTGTAGTGATGAAGATGAAATGACAATGTGAGAAAGATTTAAGTTGAGATACAAAAATACTTACTAGTGTTCTGCTGGGGAATTGCCCAAATGTAAATATGGGATAAACACAAGAATTTAGAAGAAAAGGAGTGAGCTGAACATAATGTACAGGTAATTGATGTGCGTGACAGGGAGAATGCTGCCATTTTTCACAATGATAGGGAAGTTATCTGTGTTCAGAGGAGGAAAGAGTTAACATTTTCAGATTAACTTTTTATAGTAGAAGGTTGAGGAGTTCATAATTTTGCTATTAACCTCATAGAAAATTATTTAAACCAAAAAGCACTTTAAAAGTACCTGAAAGTAGTTTTGACTTAGGGTCATTTTGTTCTGTAATTTTAGTATAGAACTTTAAAATTTTTACAAGTTTCATTCATTATATTATATGTAAGTTATATTGTTGTTTGATATTCCTGTTTTTAAAGAGGAACTAACACTACAACTATCCTGCTGTGCCAAACCGTTGAACGGTCTCAGGGAATTTGACTTCTGCCATTCATGGATTCTTTTTGTAGGCTGGATGCATCACACCGTGGATCAGCTTGGAGACAAGGCAACCAAGGAAAGCTATGCTATACAGTATCTCCAGAAATCTCTAGAAGCAGATCCCAATTCTGGTCAATCCTGGTATTTCCTTGGAAGGTGAGAAGTGACTTTGTAGGCACTGTTAACTGTATTTGTAAATTTTTTGAGGATACTCATTATTGTGAGTATCTTACATTGTTTTTCTTCTTAATATTTTCAGAGGAAAAATGAAGGGAAAGGATGTATGTATCTACTGAAGTCTAGTTTTCTGGAAAGTGTATAAAAGACAAGGTGCTAACATATTTGGGATGAATATAGATTAGAAGTTGAAATGAGGCATGTTACCCAAATGGTCCTGGGGTTTTTTTGTAGTTATTATTCAGCCTGCACATTCACAGTAATCCAAGTCTTCCCTGCCTGGTTTTACCTGTTCCTTCTCCTCCCACATATTCTATTTCTCTCTGTCTCCCCTCACACCCCCGTTTTTTTTAATGCTCTGTATGTGTTGTTACTTTTCCTCATAGCTTTTTCAAAAATTTTTATCTCTTTATTTTCTTGGAATCTCCCTTCTAATCTTAGTCAATTTTTGTGCTAAAATACATATATTTTTCCAGGTATACATCCATTTCTAAACAGCATATATTATAACTAAATGGTAGGCCAAGATAGCTCAGATTGATCCATTCTAATATCTGTTTAAGTGTTGTATTAATTCTGTCTTATCAGACAGTATTTTTTACTTGAAACTTAACTTAGTGCAAGATGTGAATCATACAGATTTGATGACTTTTTTTACTCGTCTTTTTAAGAAGATAGAGTACTTTACACAAACCAGTAGTAACTCTTGAAATAATCAGTCTTTGGAGAAAGCTTTGAGGGTAATTCAAGTCCTTATGTGAACAGGTTGGTTCTGTCAAGAAATACATTAGAAACTAATTATGCAAAAGTAAAATTAATATCCTAACCTCAGTATCTTCCCGTTGACTTTTCTTGGAGGTTCTGCTCACATACAACTGGAACCTACTTTTGTTTTTGTCATCCTTATTACATTCCTCCAGCTGTTCTGTAAGAGAGGGCTCATCAACCAGCTGTCTGCAGGCTAAGGGAGGAACATGGTGCCAAGTGTGAAGGGCAGAGGACTAGAGCAGGTGCGGAGGGAAAAGGGAAAATGGGCCAGGGATCATCTGGTTCATCTTAACATCCATTGGGCTGAAATCCTGTTTTTTCCTCAATACCCCCATTCCGCGTGCCTTGAGCTAGTTGAGTTGTGCTTACACAGCGGCAGGACGGAGCCAGGGCTCCATGCAGTCTGTGTGCGCAGCTGCCGTGCTCCTGCTCCTACTGTGCCATGGCTTTCATGTGGTTAGGGTGAAACCTAGGAACATGAAAACAAGGGGGAGAAACACAGGAAAATGGGGGGGGGAAATCTAGTGGAAGCATCTCTTACACTCTAGAGGGAGGACTACAGCAGAAGCGTTTCTGTGCCCTATTTCTTCAGTCTATACCCTTGCAGGAGAAGAGGAAAGGAACAGGGTTACAGGGTTCTGCATTTGCTCTTCCTCTTTATCCCTCCTTGTGTATTCCCTTGTGTTATTTCTTCCTCTGCATGTTGTCCAAACTGGCTAGCAAGCTGGTTTAAAGCTACCTTTCAAAAATATACCACCACCTTACTCCCCCACTGAATAAAATCCATCACCCTGTTTTAAGTTTTGTTGGGTGCTTAATGTTAGTACGGTCCTAATCAGAGTTTTCATGTATCTGATAAGCAGACAGATTGAAACGTGTCGTATCAGAACTTGGGTTAGATTGTGATTAAAATAATCTTCTGAAACATTCTAGTCAGACTTAATGGATGTTTTAGGCAAAGTACTGCTAGATTTTATTG
Organism: Egretta garzetta; assembly: GCF_000687185.1. Taxonomy (NCBI): domain Eukaryota; kingdom Metazoa; phylum Chordata; class Aves; order Pelecaniformes; family Ardeidae; genus Egretta; species Egretta garzetta. The sequence goes on along the minus strand of NW_009260835.1, from coordinate 537,164 downwards.
TATTCCTTTCCTAGTGTGCTGAAGAGTACATGAAAGAGTTTAGCATATTTGACAAACCTTTGCCTGTACGGTTTTGCTTGGTTTTTTTTTTTTTTACTAGAATAAATTTTCTGTTGTTATTTATGTATTTTGAAAGTTGTCAGTTCTTTTTCCAACAGGGAAACTTATTACAAACAAAATAAGAAGCAGAGCTATTGTAGATTAAACTAGTAAATATATATATTTTTTAATATTGTATTTATTCGAAGCTTTCAGTTTTAAAAAGGTAGGTATTATTCCCTGTAGTATGATTGCAGTTCTCTTTAGACTTCTGATATTTCTGCTTATAATGCCAGAATACCTTTTAATTTGTAGATGAAAATATTCAAGTAAGAAATTACAGAAAAATCCAGAACAGCAAGATTTTTTATAAAATTCTGTGCTCTATATATGCAGTAAAACTAGCTGATTTGTTGTTCATTACTTGAAATCTTACTGAGATGTGAGAAATGCACATAAAAAGCTGCTCAGGCAGTCAGGAACCGTCCTGATTGAGTTTGTCAATCTCTCTTAATAATTCTGAAACACTTCTTGTAGAACATGAAGTTTCGTAACCATTTGTTTGATAAAATAGGTAACTTAGTTGTTTCTTTATAATGCTGTTTGTAAATCAGTAGAGTTCTTATTGACTGATAAGTTATTACAAGTGAAGGAAATGTAAGTCTTTAAAATGTGGTATGACTTCTGTTTTCCTTATAAATGCAGTAAACTAGGGTTTAAGCAGTTTTGCTGTACTTTTCAAATAAATAATTAGGAATACATGTTGATTAAGATGTTTGAGTCTGCTTATGCCTGGCATTCAGAAACAGCAAATGTTTTTGATTCATCTAGATGAGTATGTATTTGCATGACTTAACATTTATCAGATCAGTCTTGGTAAACCACCCTCAATGATTACCTTCTATAAATATTACCAAAGTTCTTTTTTTCTTCTCCCAGGTGCTATTCAAGTATTGGGAAAGTTCAGGATGCCTTTATATCTTATAGGCAATCTATTGATAAATCAGAAGCAAGTGCAGATACATGGTGTTCTATAGGGTAAGAATGATACAGGGTAATACAGTGACATGATTCAATGCTTATATGTAAAAATGAAGAATACTAGCTTTTTAACTCTTTTGCACTCAAGGAGACCATAAAGCTTCTTTATTTATACCTTCATGTTGTCTGATTTGAAGTTTAAATAATAAATTTGTGTTTGCTTTCTCAATTTTTTTAAAATACTGAGTATACTATGTATATGAGCTTTGCATGTTAAGATTGTATATATTGTTTATGGTTATTACTGTGCTTTATATAATGGCAAAGTTTTTTAAGGGTTTTGAGGGGGGCATGTATATTTGACTTGTTTGTATTTTGACTTCCTTATTAATTCTCAACTTCACTAATCTTTCTATTCAGTGTGCTGTATCAACAGCAAAATCAGCCTATGGATGCTTTACAGGCCTATATCTGTGCTGTACAATTGGACCATGGCCATGCTGCAGCCTGGATGGACCTAGGCACACTCTATGAGTCCTGCAACCAGCCTCAGGATGCCATTAAATGCTACTTAAATGCAACTAGGAGCAAAAATTGTAGTAATACCTCTGCACTTGCAGCACGGATAAAGTATTTACAGGTAAAACTAATATTTTAAGAAGCGGGAAATACTCTTCCAAATACACAGCAGAGGGGAGGGGAGAAGTAACACACAAGTTTAACTTGCAGTTGTTTGTGGTGTGTATAACCTGTTTTCATGCGTACTGTAAGCATATCATAGCCTGTAATATTTTATTTCTTCATTTTTAAGTGAAACCTAATTCGTTATAAACCCTATTTTGCACATTTAATCAAAGCATACTGTTTTACATCACTTTGCTTTTTTCTTTGTATTGTCTACATTTTTAAGTTCTCATAACATAGAGAGAGAATACACACACGCTATCTTTCACTCTTGTTTGCAATTTCAGAAAAAAGGAATTATGAGACCTCTGAATCCAGAGCTCATCTTTGTTCTGATTCTCACAAAGGTTTATATTCTGGTTACCCTCTTTATACTTAGCACCTTTCTAAAACCCCAAATTTTAAATCTATCCTCTCTTTAAGACATAATTAGCTACAGCATTTAGGAAGATTTCATGGACTTGCTCTTACTAAAGTAGGCTTGTGTTAAATTTGCTTTTTACATAATTTTTCCTAGGCTCAGTTGTGTAACCTTCCACAAGGTAGTCTACAGAATAAAACTAAATTACTTCCTAGTATTGAGGAGGCATGGAGCCTACCAATCCCCGCAGAGCTTACCTCCAGGCAGGGTGCCATGAACACAGCACAGCAGGTGAGAAGTTGGGTTATGTTCTGCAGGTGCCCAGCTTTAAGGGTTCTTTACAATCGGTAGTGGTCAAGCTTATTTTGTTGAGCACAGGATTGGCTTTTATTAATAAAAAGCCTTTGATTTATTTGCAAAGGGATACTAGATCAAGAAGCTCCCTATAATATGGGAGAAATATGGGGGTACCAATTTAGAACCTTTGTGGATTTTCATGATTTTAAAAGATTTCATCTTAAATAGAAATGCTGCAGTGGTTTAATAATCCCATGAAAGGTACACATTCCTCCATTGATGACCATATGGAAACTGATTTTTCAGTTATTGATATCATCTTCAGAATATCTACTCGGCCCTTTTAATATATGTGGGCTATTAAAATATATAATTTAAAGGAAAGAGTTAAGAATATATAGAACCATATTTTTGTCTTCCTTCTGTGATTCTTAGGCTTGTAAACCTCATCATCCAAATACTGAACCTGTACTAGGCCTCACTCAAACACCAATTTCACAGCAATCCTTGCCACTACACATGATTCCTTCTAGCCAAGTAGATGACCTGACCAGTCCTGCCAAGAGGAAAAGAACATCTAGTCCAACAAAGGTATATATTCTGATGAACTAAAGAGCCCCCTACCAAAATTATATGGAAATATGCATTAAAGTGATGCAGCATGCACAGAATTTGTGCTGTCAATTTTAATCCTTTGGCATCAAGGTGGGGAATGTTTTTAGGAATTTTAAAAAACATTTTTCAGTGATGTGTTTCAGGTTACAGTTCAGACAGGAAGCGCATAAGGGCAATGCAGATTGGTGGCACTATACTACAGTTATAGTTGTATAAGTGAAAAAGTGCAGTCATAGTCTGAATCCAGATAGAGAGGGAGATGATCATGTCATCCTGTCTATTGCCTTTGCTTATATTTAGAATTCAAGTGTTTCATCATCATGTAGTAGTGTTACAGTAGATAAAGTATTCAGTTTTAAAAGTAGTGTACATTTAAGTTAATTGCATAATTTGATTTAATTGTTTCTCATTATGATACTAGGTACCATTTAATTTTTTCCTCTGACTACTCTGATACTCTGTGGGAATGGTAGAATGAGACTTGGCATGTTTTAGTATGTTCTTTGTTTATAATGTTATTATTGAAACAATGACTAGTTCTTTCATAAGTAAGATAAAATCTAGATAGTGAAAGAAATTATGTTGAACCTTTGATAGTCACGCATTTTAATGTAATGTTTTCTCTCAGAATACTTCAGATGTTTGGAGCAGTGGCCATACAGTGTCACATCCTCCTGTACAGCAACAAATGCATTCTTGGTGCTTGACACCACAGAAATTACAGGTAGGTATGTTGAAGATCTTCACAAGCTTTGATAACATTTTTTTGTTTCTTTCTTTCTTCCTTTTAAGAAAATAAATCTGGAACATTTTTTGTTTCCGCATTTCTGAAATTAAATGTGAAATATTTCCCAAATAATTCCCACAGTGTAACTCAAGTTGTGCTAGTATTTATGGCTTCTGCATGTGAGATTAGTTCTCTAGTAAAATAAATGATCTCTAGGAGGAACTGAACACTTACATTGTATGAATTCTAGAATTTATAAGGTAAGAACATAAAGGAATTCTTCTTCTCTGATGATGATTTAAAGATAGATATGCAAATTGCCACTATTGCGTGCCAAGTGAGTTTTGCTACTTGCTGTAATGTGGGGGATATTGAAGGAGGTGTAGAAGTATTGTAATATCCTTTTTTTCCTCTGAAGTACCTTCTTGAATCAAATTACATAAACAAATGTGCACATCCTACAAAATACAGTTACTCAAACAAAATCTGGTACTGCTTTTCTATATTTTATGTCATCTAATATATTTATATGACATGCTAGATTTTATTTTTGAAATCTTTTTTCAGTTTTTTTTTTTGTTATGATGTTTGTTGTCTCTTCAGTTCATTAGTCAGGCCTAGCTGGAAACTGTTACCCATGTATCAGAGATACTGCTTTGGATGCAAGGAAAAATAGAAGGGAGCAAAGTACAGAGACAGAAGGCATTCTGATGGACTGGGCAGTGTTCCCCTCAACTCCAGTATAGGTCTTCACCTGTTTCACTATCTGAACAACACTGGCTTTATTATGCTGCATAATTTTTCCCTCCCTTCTCCCCTGCCCCCCTCCTTTGGTCCTCCCTAATCACTCTTCCGTATCCTCTTTCTTCATATATTCTCATTACTTCTCTCTGCTTATTTTATATCCTACTGCTTTTTCCCCTTTTCAGTTTCACCTTTTTCCAGATCCAACTTCCTCTTCTAAGCAGTATCTAAGTAGGCGTCTCTATCTTAAGTACGGTATACTGGATTTGCTCGCAATAGCTTGATAAGGTTCCAGCATGTATGAATAGGAAAGCCAAAAAGATACGATGCAAGAGGAGAGTGAATAAAATTTTTATGACAACTTCTAAGTCAGTCTTTTAAAAATGGCAGCTCAGAGGCTGGATGGATACGGCACATAACACAGACCAAATGGCTCAGTTAACAAAAGCAGAAGAGGAAAGGGCTGTTGGTCGCACAGTGGCCTCCAGGGCTGCAGAGTGCCAGTGGAGGAGGGACGGGTGTTGGTTTCACAGAGTTGGTGGGCAGCAACAACAATGCTGCCCGCAAAGCCTTTGGGCTGGAGAGGAGTGCAGACTTGCCTCTGCTGACATACGTGCTAGGTCAGTCTTTCTGATTCCTGTTACCCTATTTAGGCATTGAGAGTTTGGCATGAACCAGTTTGTCAGACAATGTTGGATTTTTTTTAGTTGACAGTTTGCAAGTGTAGTTGTTCAAAGCAGAATGAACTACACTTTAATCCTCATACTTCAGTCTATTTATGTGTAACTAATACAACATAAAGCAAAGGAGACGAGAAGGATTGAGAAAAATAATACATGCAGACCTGAAAGGAACTAAAGGAAACCTGATTTGCGTTTAATTTTGGTGGGGTTTGATTTAGTTTGTTGGTTTTTGTTTGGGTTTTGAGATTTTGGGGGTTTTGTTTTGTGCTTTGGTTTTTTTTAAAGGATTTACAGTGTTGTAAAGTAGCTTCATATTTAAGAACAATCAAGAAGAATGTCTTTGTCACCGGTTATGTAGCACAACTTTTGCCCTCCTCTCCACATACCCCCCCTTCCTTCTCAGATAGTGCATTTGTGTCCCACAATTTCAGCATTTATGTCATACCACTTAATAGCAGCAGACTTACTGGTAGAATGATGGTTCATGACAAATATTTTAAAATTAAAACAAAGATCATATTTTTGGTAATAGATACTTAAATTTATGAGTTGAAAATGAGTTCAGCATCATAACTTAAGATACTGCTCTCTGTAATTAAGTTTTAGAGTTTTCTAGGTTTTCTATAGGTTTGGTTTTTTATATTTTCTGGACAAGTTTTCATGTGTTGAATTTACTTCGTGCTGAACAGTGTTAATAAAAGAATGGCACAGTACAAAAAAGTGTTAAAGCATACATAATGATAATAAAATTTTATATAATCATACTTGAATGTAGTTTTCTTTTACGGTACCAGTACACTTAATTTTAGTGTGGTGATAATATTTATATGCTCAATTAATATAGAAAGTCTCTTTAGTTTTAGTAACTAGTAATAAGGTTCGGTTACAGAATAGTGTATGGAAAGATGTTTGAGTGTGCAACAGAAATCTCAATCATGTTTTCAGCTTTACAAGTCTTCGTTGATAATTTTTAGTATTGTATGCAAGGAAGTTATTAAGAAGCATGTGCAAGCTGAATTATTCTGAACTGTACTGCTGTTTTTTTAGCACTTGGAACAGCTGCGTGCAAACCGAAATAATCTAAATCCAGCACAGAAACTTATGCTGGAACAGCTGGAGAGTCAGTTTGTCTTGATGCAGCAACACCAGCAGGTGAGAACAAAAATGTTTTCCTCTTCTACAAAACTTTTGTCAGTAATGGTGTCTGCTGCGTTTCTTAAATGCAGAAGAATTTCTACTGTACAGAGTTCTCATGCCCTTTACATTGTTACATTAAGTCATCGGTTTTGTATGAAGTATAGTTGTGGTTTCCTGGTTGAAACGTAACAGGTTTAGCTGTGTTTTATTATAGGACTACCAGATAATGTAAAAGTTTTCAAGCCACACTTTCAAACTGAAGTCAGTGGACACATCTAAAAGCAGTCTTGCTTGAAAAATACTTAGTTGTAACAAGCCGTACTACAGCGTATCTCTCCTCCTCTCATTGTTCACTTCTCTCTCTCTTAGTGTCCAACTTTAGCAGTAGAATGCTAACACTCAAACTGAAGAGCCTAGAAGAAATGTGTGCCGATAGCTTTGCATTAAAATTTGCTCAGCGCATTTGTGAGCATGGCAGTCATCTTGTTTCTCAAAAGCAACTGTGAAGATCTTAAAATCAGTATAAAATTCAAATTGACCAGTGCAATAAAGTACACAAACCTTCTATGATCTTTACTTTTTAAATTCTGCAGCTAATGTTCTTGTGCTTTGTTCATCTTCCATTAGATGAGACAAACAGGAGTTGCACAGGTACGATCTACTGGAATTCCTAACGGGCCAACAGCTGATTCATCACTGCCTACAAACTCTGTCTCTGGTCAGCAGCCACAGGTTGCTCTAACCAGAGTGCCTAATGTCGCTCAGCGTGGAATCCGTCCCGCCTGCCCCGGGCAGCCTATGGCTAATGGACCCTTTCCAGCAGGCCCCATTCCCTGCAGCACAGCAAGAACGCTGGGTAGTACAGACACTATTTTGATAGGCAATAATCACATAACAGAAAGTGGAAGTAATGGAAACGTGCCTTACCTGCAGCAAAACGCACTCTCTCTACCTCATAACCGCACAAACCTGACCAGCAGCGCAGAGGAGCCGTGGAAAAACCAACTATCTAACTCCACTCAGGTATACAATTTCAGTTTACTCGTACAGTACGCTAAGGAGGCTTGATAAGCAAGTCACCCTTTGAAGTCTCTCATTTGTAAATACACGTTTTCTGTTTCCTGAAGTTGATGACCTAGATCTAAGTAAATCATACACTAGGTTAAATCTGCCCATTATGTTTTAATGTTAAAAATCTATGCATTAAATTAACTACTTTCAGGATAAAGGGAATTATCATAAATCAGTTGCATACTGCTCAGCTGCCTACCTTTGCAGAAAAGTTTCTTTAAAAAGGAATACTTGTACATCTTTTTCTTGCTTCTTTAATGTGAAATGTTGTGACTTTGTTCTTCATGTAGTAGGAATGTGCATGTTTCATGGGAAGCTGAATGTCATAGTTATTTCGGGTATTACATTGTCATCGTGATGTAATCATTACCCATATTTGTTTCCATATGATCTTTCAAAATTAATATCTAGCAATCAATTCCACAGACTTACTTGCAGAAAAATACTATAATGCCAGTAAAAATCTATAGGGATTAAAGTGTGTAAGTAAGGATGTCTTGTGTGTGTGTGTGTGTGTGTGTGTGTGTCAGAACTTGAAGATGGAGCTTATTTTTTTTTTATTTCAGCCTAAATGTCTTCCATGACATACCTTTTGGATGTAATGAA
>NW_009260835.1:506719-524219 GCF_000687185.1 Egretta garzetta | reverse complement strand
AGGTCCAGGAAGGGACCTCTGGAGGTCACCTAATCCAACCTCCCAGCTCACAGCAGGGCCAACTAAAGCAGGTTGCTCAGGACCACGTCCAGACAGGTTTTGAGTATTTCCAAGGATGGAGACTCCAAAACCTGCCCGGACAACCTGTTCTGGTGTTTTGTCACCCCTAAAGTAAAAATGTTTGTTTTCTAATGTACTGTTGCATGGGGTTATTCTTCCCCTGGTGCAGGACTTGGCATTCCCTTTTGCTGAAATTCATGAGATTCCCGTTGGCCCATTTCTCCTGCCTGTTGGTGTTCCTCTGAGTGGTCACACAGCCATCTGGTGTATCAGCTTGTCCTTCCAGTTCTGTACCAGAGATGGCTTTTTTGACAGTGGTAGTTTCAGTACCTATAGCTCAAGTATAGGAGCTGTTCATGTGGTGGATTGTGCTTTAAAAACACAGCCTTTCAGCTAGTTCTAAGTCTGTTGCATTACAGTGTGGATAGTTTTGACTCTTCAGAGGTATAAGTCGTGGTCCGTGTTATATTCCCGTTGATGAGCAGGTATGTTACTGTCGGTTTCTGTCTTCAGTCAGTAAGCTTGAATAATTTTAGATCAGATGCATAATGGATTAGGACAAAAAGTGAAGCTAGCCACTAGGAAACGTGGCAGTGATGTCAGTGTGATTATACAAATTGCACAGCGTTTTCCCGGTGTCATCATTGCTAGTAATACAGGATAGCGTGGAATGTGGGAGACTAGGTTATAGAAGTTTCAGATGATGTTTCTTAGCAGTGACTTCTGGCAAAGATGTTATACTGTAAGCTACAGTGGTATAGATACAGTGAAATAGTGGTATAGAAATGCAGCAAATTTAGCCACCTGTGCAACAGCCAGTGGCCTCTGGCAGAGGAGGATGGTGGACTGAGGGCAATAACATCACATCTTAAACTACTGCAGCTAAATCTGCCAACATTCATCTCTGACGCATAAGTCCCATCTTCTTGACAGGCATGTTGGCACTAGACTGATTAGACACATTTTATATCCATGTAGTCAGCTTAAATGCATTCATTCCCTTAACACTTCTGGTGGTTCCTAGGTCTGTCTTGCTAAAAAGCAGTGTAGCAGAAACACCAGGCTTCAGGCCTTGACATTTCTATATGCGTCTTAGCTATTTGTTTCTTATCTCAGTGTTGTTAAATCGCCAGAAATGGCAGGTAAACTCCTCCATTCTTTCCAAAGAAAAAGAAATGGAAAGGCGCCTGTGAGGATGGCATAGTTTGGGTTATTGGTGTGGCACTGGTGTAGTTGTCGGAGGGTAGCAACCTCCAGCAGAAGTCAGAGTGCTGGGATTTGATGGTTATATCCAGCAAGCACATTTTCAGAGTCTCTTTCAAATCCAACTCTCATTAGATATAGGCTCCAACAATAAAAAGGATAATTTCATAGGCTCCTCTGCATCAAGGAAAGATGTATTTTACCACAGTAGTAATAACACTTTTTCTAAGACAGTGATTATTCTCAACCTTCTGAGACTTTCTGCCCCCCATACCACTTACAAGCCCTGTGTTTAGACATCCTGCACAATAGCAGAGCTCTGCATGTAGTGTTGCTCTTACTATCGCGCTGTGCTGTGTCATCACCGAACAAATTTTATTATCAGAGTGAGGTCCTGAGGCATCTTAAAGTATTGTAGGAGTTGTTCATGGACAATGTTACAAGTGCTGACACTTAAAATATGAGTGATGAAGATGGAAAAGTATTTCAGTGGCTGGCTTAGTTTTCCATTGAAGCTGGCAGCAATGCTTCCAATTTTGTCTTTACATAGAAGGGTGAAGGTTCCTTTACGAAGCTTTGGATTATATAGATACTTTGGAGTTCCTATGGAGCGTGAATGGGCTGGCAGGCAAAAGTATGATGTGTTAGTTACATCGACAAGTTTGAAACATTCAGTCAGCTCTCCTTGGAAATGGGCAGCTTTATGTTGTTACACGCTGCAACTATCCACAGGGGAAAGCTAGTTAACTGTAAACTCTGTGTTTACTCAACATAACTGTCCGGTATTAATGCACCATGTTACCAGTCTTAATATATATTAAATATAAGATGGTTTATTCCATTGAAAGGGGAGCAAACTCTGCTACACACAGTTCAGTCAAAGCTTTTCCAAAGTAATTCTCCTTCAAATGTAGGGTGAGCTCATGCTTACATGTGCTAACAGGGAGCCTGTCAGATTGTAGTTAGCTTTGCAAATTGACGCTTTGTACTTACTGCTCACAGCCTACCTAGACTGTCTCCAAGCCCTTAGATTTTCTAGGTAGTCTTTGGAGAGATTTGCCTTCTTTCTCAAGAGAATTTTATTTGAAATCCAAGCATGCTGAGAAATTGAGATGACCATTTAGAGCACTGTAATTTCTATATCCATGTCTTACAGTTGTTGCCATTTGTGAAAAAGTTAGGTAAGATGCCTTTAAAGTTCATAGAAGTCCCTTGAATCATAAGCACATGGTTACTGAATGTTTTGGTTTGTACTCTTTTAACTGCTGTTTTCCATTCTTAACTGTGTTTACAATTCTTCTAGTTGAAATGTTATCTGTGTTTTTCTGGTGTCAGAATGCTTGTTGGAATTTTTACCATCTCAATGTATTTTAATCCAAAATACTGTGTTTGGGATTATACAGCAAATGTGGTGCTCTGGAGCATTACCCTTTTTGATGTTAAAAAGGTGATAAAAGCTTGCTTACATCCTTCTTTCACTGCACCCACGTAAGTCAGCTAAATGCGAAAAAGCTGCATCTGTTATTGTGATTGAGAGTTACCAGTTTCTAATGTACTGGGATTTGATGACTAATACTGGTCATGGTACAGTAGTCTATAGGTATCTGTTACAAAGATAAATTCCTAAAAGAGAGAAAAAAGAAAACCTATAGGGAGTTTTAATATTTGAAAGGTGACAAAATAGTCTTGTAATGTTAATTTTCAAGCAAAGTTTCTACACCTATTACATTCATAAAAATGAAGAGTTTTAACGGCTTTTTTTAATTGGGACTGTGTATGTGTTCTTGCTGGTAGAAGTATAAAAATAACTTCCTTGTGTGGTGTCAGGATGAGTGCATTACAAATACACATGAAAAGAATTGTTACAGACTTACAGTTCTTTCTTGAAGTTTAGCTGATCACTATTCAAAATTCACTTAGAAATTTGCACGCAGCCTTCTTGCAAGAGTAATGGAAAGTGTGTTCCTCTAGACAAATGTTGAATTTTTATTGTTTTAGCACGCTGTTTATCAGGCTCTTTATAGGTGAGATCTACAATTTGTGTTCAGTAGCAAAATGTTGAGCATTTTTACTACAAAAATCCTAAACCATTTTTAAATGCAAGTCTTCGCCTTTGTGCTCATTGATAGAGGTAGTACTCCCAGTGATACTTAATTTCTAAAATAAAGGGAGGATAATAAGGGTGTTTTTCTGTCTTTATTGTACTTTAAAAACCGTGGCTTTGTTATGGCAAAAGAAATTTTAAAAATTTGTTGTGAGTGGCACAGAAGCATCTGCAGGGGCTTTTCTAAGCAGATATAAACTCTGCAGCAGGCAGGTGGGTGCAAGGCTGCTCCTCCTGTGCTTGGAGCTGGAGAACCCATGCAGAGATGCCGGTGTGTAGCTCTGCCCAGGCTGGTGTGCCAGCAGCTGGCTTTTCGGCAAGTCACAGGCATGACTGAGCGTTGCCGAAAACGGGCTACTGAGTTCCTAGCTGTGCCTTGCCTAAGGAGGGGCAAAGCAAATCTGGCCACCAAAGACTATTGACAGACTCCAACTCGAACTTGTGAATTTAGTGCAGAAGGGCTGAGTTTTAAGCATGGCCAGAACCTCTAGACCTTTGCCGTGACCTGTGTGTCAAGTTTACTTTTCGCTTGGCTGGACACTGCCGCTGTGCTTTCTTTAGCTTACTGGGATGATACCAAGTTCTGCTTTAAATCGTGCATAAAAGCTTCTAACAGTATTCAGGGAACCTAATTTCGAAATATTGACCCTTAAAAAAGTACTTCCTAATGTGGTGACCAGCTCTCTTGTCTTTTTCTACAGTGTTTCACTTGGGTTCATAAAATTTTTCTTTTTTCCCAGGCTCATGTAATCATTTCTCAAGGGAGGTAAGCTAATACTTTGCCCCATAGAGTTTGCAGACAGCTCAAAAAGTGTTAGATGTGCCTTTTATTTTCTTTCTTACTGAGTAGAGATTGAGAGCTCCCTCTTCAGCCCATCTGCACCTTAATTCCACAAGGCAGGGGACTTAGAAGCTGGATATTAAAAAAAATAAGCAGTGGGAGAAGTGGAGGAGAGACTTGTTTTTTTAGCAACTTGGAGGTCAAGAAATGCTTCAGTCTGGGCTGGGACTACTTTACAAAGTTTAGAGGCAGGATCTTTCCTAGTCAGAGGAAAATGTTGCAAACAAAAATGTTTGCATATGTCTTCTAATAATAAGAGATCCTGAGAAATTTTGTGGGATTGGCAACAAGGTACCAATTGCCACATTTTTAGGGTAAACCTAAAGTGTAGACAGCCAGGCAGACAATTTCCTGTATGTGAAAATGTTCACATTACTCTTCCTGACCTGTGCTAGGGCTGGTTACCTGTTAGGGAAAAGGTCCTGTCTACATTTTTTGTTTCACACTAATAGAAATAATAACTTTATATAATATAACCACTAGATAATATATTAATAGCTTTTTTCCTACCATCCTTATATGTCTTACAGTTCACATGCATAAATTTTAGGACAAGGCTATCCCAGTCATGTACTAACTAGTTGATTAGCCCTCACTTTGTTTTAAAACGTGTTGGGTTTGAAGGTGTGTGTACATGCATGCACGTGATGGCTCAGGAGCAGATGTCTGGGGAGAACACCCTTGTCATGTGTACATGATTGACACAGGGAAAAATGTCTAGAGGGGAGGATACTGAAAGATACTCCGTGGAAAGCCCTGCTTATTTGTGAAATAAGTCAACCTCTACACATAGTAGAATAGAAGAATTTTATATACTAATAGATACTATGAACCTCAATACTGCGTGTTAACTTCTATTTTAACACAGTGTAAGGTAATGCAAAAACAAAGAATTGGAAGTACTTCCCATAGTACTGATTACATTTGCGTGCTATCTCTGTAAGCAGTGTCTTGAGGTACAAAACTGAATATGTAACCAAAAATGTTGATTTTTATAATTATTGTAAACATTTCAGAAGGGCTATGCACAACAGAAACATGAAAATAATTGTTTTATTTTCTTCCTTAAAAAAACAATCAAAACCCCAAACACCTGTGCTAGAATAAACTTCATGCACAGGGAGAGGGGAGTTGTCCTGTAGTATTAGTTTTTTTTATATTGCAGCTACAGTGGACTGGGCCTTAAATGTATTATTATTTGCCAGTTGTTGCATACATACCCTTATTTCATATCATACGTTCAGAAAGACTTTCCAGCTTCATCTCTAATGTGGATAATTATATTCTGACGTCTTCTGGCATACTCTTCTTGCTATCTGACAATACTTACTTGATACAGTCTGTTGCCCTATTGTCCTGATGGTATTCTCTAGGGAAAAACATTTTAGCAGGTAGGAACAGGTGGATGGACCTTGCTTTTTTATAGCTGGAGCTCTAGATTATTTGTTTTTATTTTCCTCCTCATTATTCTGCATTTGGCTGTGTTTACTATATGCTTACTTCAAAACCAGAGTGTTTGTTACTTGTAAATCACATTGAAATTCCTCAGAAGTCTGTTTGTTAAATAATTTATTTTTCAAATCCTTACTGGTTTAAAAAAAGTCTTGTCTAAGAGAAGCCATTTTTTATGTCTTTTAGACCCTACAGGTTAATTTGTGTTTAGAACACAAAAGACCTGAGGTTATTGACAGTTTGGGATTAAGTAACACACGAGAGTTGATTTGCAGCGTAACTGTAATTGACCTACTGCAGGATGGCAAACTGCGGGATAATGGAGTTCCTCATTGCACAGGAGGGATTTTATCAGGAAGCAACATGGTAATCCTAACCACCAAACCCTGACTTGTTTGTAATCTTGCTAGGATTTTGCTTGTTGCTTAAGAACAGAGGAACATCAGAGATATGGAAGTTTGGTGCTTTTTAAGGTAAAAGCAATTAATAGAAAAGGGGTTCAGAAATCATGCATTACAATAAAACAAAAACAGAAGTAGTCAGGCAAAAATAAATGCTGGGAGATTGTAATTTTGCTTTATGTAAACAAGTGTCATCTTAATAAAAGCTGCTGAAGTGAAGCCATTAGGTGAAAGGAGATGCTTTGTTTCATGAAATGCAAAGCACATGCCAGATACAAAACTCCATTTGATTCTTTTTTCATTATATGTGAATAGGTTGTCTGATCTGTAGGAACAGACTTAGTAAATGTTTTGTTTTGCCAAAGACTGAAGTGTGTGCTTAAGTAGGGCAAGATCATTGCAGAGGCTGAAAAGTTTCTTTATATCCATCTTCCTCGGTGAGAACGTTGAGGAAATATTTAACAGAGACCTATTCTATTCATGGGGTGAAATGAGGTTGTTTAGGAGGCTGAGAAGGGGTCAAAGAGAAGGTGCTGGCATAGCAATTGATACTTCTACAAGGAGCTTCCCTTGAAGGGCTAGACAACATTCATTGAAAAGCTGCAAGGAATTTAGAAATGCGGTAGCTGAGCTATTGACTAAAATATGCAAATCTCATTAAGATGCTGTTCTGGAGAACAGTAGGGTAACAAGTGTGCTCATCTTGTTAAACTGCTGTTGGAGTCTACTGATGGAAGAGAATTGAGGAGGTGATTCTGGGAAGCGTAAGTGTGATTTGATTTGTAAAAAAGTATAACTGATCGCAACAGTATATTTCAAGGTGGTTATAAAACAACTGAATTAATATGTTTGGTAAACTGTCTACATAGTAAACTGAATTTCTTTAAGCCTCTGAGCAAACTAACAGATAAAAGAGTGTACTATTCAATTAATTATCCTTCCTTAGATTCCTAAAGAAAATCCCCTGTTGAGGTAATTTAAAAAAAAAAAAAAACCAACAAAACCAAACAAGTAATTTTGAGCATAAATTAAAACCATGTGATTAAAAGAAAATACTCTAGGAATAGCTGCTCTGAGTTTGTTATTGGATAAACTGATTGTTAACACGTGGGAAAAACAGAAGAGTGTGCTGCTTTGTCTAGTTGTGTATCAGCTCTCCTTAAAAAGACTTGTTATCAAAAGCTCTTTTCAGTACTCTTAGAAATGTAAGTATCTTTTCCCTGTGAGCAATCCTTCTGAAAGGAGAATTAATGAAACGTTATCACAAGGCTTGAGGTTTAACACTCCAGCTGTTTATTTCTACTGAAGTGAAACCAGCTGATTTCTAGCTCTGTGTTTCAACTGGTTCATCTAATTAACATCCCAGAGGAGTCATGTTAAAAATCCAGTATTGGTCTCAGTTAAGAGGGTCCATCACTTGCCCTTTCTAAAACCAATGTGCAGTCAAGTTCTTCCTTTAAGCAGTGCAGAGAAGTTCCTGAATTGACTTGTTTTTCATAAAAGAAATAAGAAATAGCTTAGTTATTTTTTTAATCATTATTTATTAAATCTTGTTCACAGCCTTGAAAGAACAGGCAAAGCTCCAAACGAACCTTTTGTCTGATAATGACGTAGAGAAGTCCGTGCAAGAGGTCCTCCAAGCAAAGCTCCAAACGAACCTTTTGTCTGATAATGGACGTAGAGAAGTCCGTGCAAGAGCAATTCCGAAGAGCCCAGCTGGATAACTGGGCAACTTTGTGTCAGCTGAAAGTTGCTGTTGTCATTTTTACAGTGATATGTGGGAAGACTAATTTGAAAACACTTAAGGCCTTTCTGAACTTGAAAGCTTTACTGATTTGGCTTAATTGGGGAAGGCAAATGAGGTCTAGGCTTGATGGTAATGCGTATTAGAAGAGGCTAAGGTGCCGTCTTACAGTTCTTTTTGCTTGGTGTGCAAAAAGAGGAGAGGGCAATCCACTGAAAAAAGAAAGTGATGGGAGACCAGGAGAGATCAGCTGCCTCTCAAGGGACCTATACTTAGAAGTATGGGATGGCAAACAGAAGATAGTTTGGACTAAGCAGTCTGGAAAAGGGTCTGATAAATGGCCAGCGTGGAGACAAGCACGGGAAATCAGCTTCACACGGAGGAGAGGGAAGGGCGATACAGAGGCTAAAGCGGATGGGCACCTCGTTGCTCGGTGGGCTCCGTGTTGAAGCCTGGGGCAGAAGCAAACTTGGGCTGATCTTTCTGAAGGTGCTGCTCCCCAGCAATTAAGCCTGCTTTGTGAAGTCAATTAATGAATCACTGGTTTGGGAACTCTGCGACTAAGGGGCAAAGAGCCTAGTTCTATTTGAGGGGAAGTACTTTTTGGAGAAAGGAGCTGGATTAAGTTTGTGTTTTGTTCTTAAAAACAAAACCAACAAAAGCAATTCTTGTTTTATTGGGAGTTTGCTTTGTCTGTAAGCAAAGGACTTTCTTGGCTTGAAGGCAAAATTGGTCAGTTGCTCTAAAGGCACATTACTTCTGGCAAGTCAACTTCACCATAGCAAAAGGTTTAAGAATAAAATTTGAAATACTGTGATTTCACAAGCTAAACCCTGCTTAGAGTAAGACATTCCTTTTTTTTTTTTTTTTAAAGGCAAATACAGAAGTCTAGGAAGCAGAATTATCTGGGAGTAAAAAAAACATGGGAAATATTTATAGTTTAGGAGGAAGGCAAGTGTATGAAAAAGTTTGGTATCACTTATTATAATGCTTTTCTTACACAAGTCATTAATGTGATTCTGTTCATCTTATATAGCCTAAGAACAAGGTGATTAGCAAATGAAGTAGAAAGATGTAAAAGTCATTAAGAAAAGAAAAAAGGAACATTACTTCTTACATAGCATGTAATTAACCTATGAAATTCACTGCCAACCTATACTGCTGAGGTCAAAACCAGAACAGAATTCAAAAATTATTAGAAATAGATTTGCATAATGAGAAAATCCACAATTCTATTGTAGGATTTTCTGTAGGTTTAAAAAGAAAGATCGCTGGGAGTATTGCCAGCTAGTACCTGGTTGTGAAAGGCTGTGGTAAAGAATTGCATGAGAAACAGGTTGTATAATTATCTGGCATTACTTGCATTTAAGCATAATGTAAGCTTGACTTAACTTCTTTATGTTCCCCTTTAAGAGCTCATCTTTCTCTCTGCTGGCTATAGAAGGAGCTTGGGGAGGTGAGCCTCAGAGAGCCCGAGTTAGAGTTGTGAGTAACCGCCTCCTTCCCAGGGTGATGGGTGTTGACAGGCATTTTTCTGTGGTTTTGTAATAACTTGCAGTATGAAAGCAATTAATTGTACCCGCTAGTTGTTAAGAAAGGCCGGGTATTTCTGTTTTGAATCTGGACTGGGTCAAGTAAGTACTGTGCATCCCAGTGCTTCAACTGATTCTTTCTGCAGGCACACTTTTAAAATGTTTTGTTCATTCTTCTTTGTAGATTAATTAATTTTGATAGATTTGAGGTAGAGTGTCACGTAAATATACAGTTCCTTATATTCATGTTAAATGTGATGTTTATTTGGGGAAGAGAGGGTATTACTTTCGTTCTTCAGAATAACTATATAATCTCTTGAGCAGTAAAACCTTGTTAATACTCATGCAGCTAATCCCCAAATAATAATCTACTTAAACAGACTGACTTCACAACAAAAATAACTGCTTAGGCACAAACGATTGTAACTTACTCTGTTTTGGCCTGTAAAGTGTACCTAAAATCCAAATGCATAGATAACTGGAAATTATTTAGGAACTTTTCATTATTCTCAAAAAGTCACAATCTCCCAATTAAAAACAAAAAGGGGAAATATTTTTAAAAGTACTGAAGCTAAGAATTCTAGAAAACTCAGAAATGAAGTTTGGAAGATGAAAACTATAGCCAAGAATGAAAAAGAAGAAACACAAAACCCAGTAATGCTTAACGATTGTACTATTACAATAGTCAAGGCAAGAGACTTCAGTAAATATTTTTGTTCTGTGCTTGGGAAAAAGGCAGATATGATGTTCACATCATGGGATGTATGATAACACACTCTCTGTTTTCACAATAATCAAGGAGAAGGTTAAACAGTAGTTGTACTTAAATTTGGCATTTTTAAGTCGGAGGCTGGGATAGCATACATCCATGAGCGCTGAAAGAGCAGGCCAGAGAATTGTTTATCATTCATACAGATTTTATTTTCTAGTTTTTGGAAAAGAGAAAAAGTTCCAGAGGACTTGAAAAGCACTGTGGAACTACTTTCTGAGAAATGAATGTAATCCTCTCAGTCTGACAGTAGGCTTGAGCGAAATAATAAAATGATTGAGTTGATTAATAAATGTAAAGGATAGTAATTGATGATAATGAGTCCTGGTTCTTGGAAAATAAGTTTGTCATGTTAACTTTAATATTCTTGATGTAGTTGAGAGTTTGTATCATAAAACAGAGTTAAAATTAATACAGCTGTGTAACAGTTGGATTTAAACTTGCATGATATCTTTTTTCTAGTCAACCAGGATGTCAGTACAGTACCTATCAAGTGTATAGCAGCTAACTGATAATGTTTCGTGTAATTGTGAATGTCTCAGTGATGTTGCCTTGGGATCAGATTTTGGTCTTGTTTTATTTAGTTTTTGATAGTGACGTAGGGCTCCAACAGGGGAGTCTCTAAGGCTGGAGCACCTGGAATCCGTCTTCCCATGGGGCAGGGATGTCCCAGCTGCACAACAAGCTACTGGGTTGTCCATGCAGTGAAAACAGTAAACTCAAGGGAAGAAGCGTGGTAGACTGATGAAGGCATCATCTCAGGCTAAGCCATCAGTCTCCATTTGTCATGAAATCCCTAGATTACATTAAATTATTCATGCTAATATTTCCTAAAAGCACAGACTGGAGGTTGAGTGCTATATAACTATAAGAGGACTGGTGACTGTTGCAAAGCAAACTGGGTCACACCTCTGGTTCTGGTAAACTGTGTGCTCTGGTACAGCCAGAGGGGAGGTTGTTCTCAAAGACTGAAGGCTGTAAACTGTTTTTAGAAAGTGTGGGAGTGATCCTAGAAAGCAGTAAAATGGAAAAAAAAGGGTTGTTTTAATGAATCCGGTGATTGGTTATTCAAGAGATCCCTCAATTACGTGAAATCCCGGCACCTGTTTCATCCATAGCGGTTGGTGTCACTCATAAGCGTGGCAGTTCCAGTTTGGTCCTCAGGATAAAGCAGCTGCAGGAGTTGTTGCTTTTACCCATCGAGCAAATTGCAGTGGGCTGAGCTGAGCTGCAGCTTTGGCTCAGGGCAGTGCTGCCCGTCAGTGGTGCGCCCCTGTCCTTACCTTTCTGAGGCCAGCAGCTGCTCCCACCTTCTCTGCCCACTCTGCGGGAATGAAGGGTGTTCTCTTGCCTGCACAGTCTATGAAAAGCCAATTCCCTCTGTAAAATCAGTTTAAATGAATTAAGTCTGTCCTTCTCTTCATTCCTCCGTTGTGGTGTTGTTAGGTGACTGGGCATCCAGTTTCTTTTCGGGGCCTAAATCAAGCTTGTTTTCTCATCTGTTGCCTCTTCCAGCTGGTATGAAATCCTCTCACAAAAAATAGGCTCCTGAAACAGAGATGTGTGAGATTTTCCTCACGGTTGCTGTGGTCAAAAAGGGACTTTTGCTTTCCTCGCACTGGCCGTAGTTCTGTATTTCCAGAGGTGAAGAGGCTGGCAGTGGATACTCACACCTCTTCATTTCAGATGCCAGTAGCAAATCTTTTTAGTACTTCTGTGGTGTTTTTTATAATTTCCATTGCTCTGTCTTGCACATGCTTAATTAACAGTGTTATTCTTTAATGGCTCTCTTATGTTGTTATTAATAGTAAGTGACTCTGATTCATGGACAAAAAAAGATGGCAAGAGTGAAACTGGTCTGTTAAAGACAACTTCAAATCTTCTGCCCATCTGTTTGCTGTGCCACTTGAATTACAAGTATTTCCCTATCTCAGCTTTGCTTTTCTTTGGCCCCTTTCCTTTCTTGAAATTTCCACACAGGGTTTTAGTAACTTAATTGGAAACTATGGCATGCATTTGGTAGTATCAGCTTCAAGTGGTGGGTTTATGCAATATCTCTGTTCTTTTCCTCTGTACTGTCTGCTTTCTTCTGTATCTCCTCTGCCTTTTCAGACCTGTAACTTCTCTAAGCGTACAGGAGTTTCTCCTTTCTCTGTTGTCCCCCTTCCCTGAAGACCCCACGTACCCTGGCTTTACTGAGCTTTTGCTGTGCTGATTATCATCTTGTGGGGACTACAGTAGCTTAGGGCACGCTAGTTCTGAGCAATGTCTCTCCTTCTTCAGGTTCAGTCTTTCTCATCTTCTTTGCCTCAGAAATTGCCTGAGAACTGTTTAGCAAGTCAAACTGAATTTTGTCACGGTTGTCTTTGATTTTTAATACTATGCATTTGCTTTTCTTGGTTTTATTCTTCAGTTTGGTAATGCGAAGATTATAGTTACTTCTAATACCTGCTATTCAGATTATAGTTTCACTTTGTGTAGATGGTCTGAATCTCAGATTCACACAACTGTGGTCAATAAATTTCTTTGGGTGATGGTGATTTTATATTGCCATTTGTTTTTTCAACTGGTGGGGGGCAATAGGGTCTTTGCAAGAACTACATCAGACATTAGGCATTGATCAGGAAGGTTTTTGCCAAGCTGGATTATGCCAAATCAAAGCTCTCTCAGTTCTTTTGAAGTTGCAATCTACTCTGGCATTAGACTCCCCTAGCACAAGGATTAAGCTGTGTTTGGTATTTTGACAGGCGTGCTTTGGAGACAGTTGTTAAATAGGTCTCTGATCTTCTGTCAGAGGAGAGCAGCATATGAGTTAGAAAGCTGGTGTAAGTTCTGAACTGAATGACTGACTTGTTTGTCGTGATGAGCACCAGTTTCTCAGGATGCTCGTCTTTGCTGCAGCCTGGGGTAGGTGAGATGTATGCTCATTTTCTTTGAAGTGTTTGTCAGAACAGTCAGTCTGATCTGAATCTCAAGCCCCAAGTCCATCTTACTCGTGGTTTGGGGTAGCTTGATCTGAAGCAGTGCTCTCACGTGCCAGCGCCCAGCTCTACGATGTTTCTCAGTACCAATATCACAGTTTCTGGGTTTTAGAGACAAGCTCTATTGCTAGGAGTTTCATTTAATATAAGTCAGATGTGTTTTCTGCTGAAGACTGTTGTTACCAGAAGAACTTTCCTGTAACCAACGAGTTTTATGAAGATACATGACTAAATTATGCCTTAAAATTATCCCATTTTGTGTGGTGTTGAGAGGTGGTAACAACATCTAGTGAATCAAGTGAGGTTAGAAGAAGGATTTGAATCGTGGTTAGTTTGAAGAATTTTGAAGTAGTTGAGTCATTTTTAACAAACAAAAATGTAAAGGGATGGTGTTGTTAATAAATACTTTCCTGGTGATAGTGCCTGGAAATTGAACACAGGCTAAGCTCAGAATGCGGATTTTTCAGGTCATCTGCTATAGAAAAGTTAACACACATATGGTGGGTTATCCACATCTGGAAATCTCCAGAGAAAGGCTGCAAATACAGCAAGCAAGATTCTCACTCAGGTAGATGTACAGGTGTTGACACAGCAACTTGCTCAGGGTAGGTCCTTTCCTCTGGTGTTCAGACAAATGGATTATGCAGCAGTGGCTCCTTCTGGCTTCAAAATGTGCAAATTGGAGAGGGGTAGGTGGTTGTTCAATTTTGAGCCGTTAGTGTAGTTGTAGTTGGGTTTTGTGACTCAGCAGTTTTTTGGCTGAGGCATTGTCATTTTCTGACTTTGTGCTCTGCCACAGTGATGTGCACAGCGTAACCGGACTGCTTTATCTCAGCTGCTATGAATTCATCATCCACCAGTCAGTGCCGACCTAATAAGCTGCTTCCCTCTTCCTAGTTGAAACCTGCTATCTGTGTTAAATGTTGTCAAACGCGTCATACTTGCTTTTATTTAAAATGGCTGTATTTTTAATTAATAGTGGTAATGTTACAGATTTGGCAGGCAAGGTGGGAATTATTTTGAATATTGTAAAATTATACACCAAGAATTCTCAAATAAAATATATGGGCTTTATTTGCATCTTGAATTACAGTTTCTCCTTATACATCATTATTTTGAAGAAGAGATGACGCCAATATACATACAGTTTATATGTCAAATATTGACAGAGGCAGCTCTTCTTTCCTTTTAGGAATCTGGGTAAAAACGGCTTATCTAACAGTAGTATTCTATTGGATAAATGCCCACCTCCACGACCACCGCCTCCACCGTACCCTCCCTTGCCAAAGGACAAGCTGAATCCACCTACACCTAGTATTTATGTAAGTAAATCTAATGTAGAAGTACATTGGTGACTGTTTTTTGTAATTATGTGGATATCTGAATTACATAATGTTATTATTTTAAAGATGCACTATTCACAGCTTAGTTCTAATTACAGTGCTCTCCCAGCTAGTGTATAAGCAGGAAAATGCTAACCTTAAAGAAAATCTTGAGACTTAGTTTGACTCTTAAAGTACTTCTAAATTAAGAATTTCAGTAAACAGGAGGAAAAACAGCTTCAGAATATTTTTGTTTATTTTTAAATACACAAAATATTGGCAGAATAAGCAAAACAGTTCATGGCATACAACATACAATATTTCAAATAGATATTTACATTTTTTGCAAGTGACAGTTTAGGTATAAATGAGCAAGTAATTAAACTAAAATCTCCTAACAATCTGCTTCAAAATATAGTAAAGAAAAATAAATAAAAGCTGAGGTGATGTTAAGAACATCATCTGTAGAATGAGCTTTTTTGACCTGTAAATTAAGTTAGTGTATTATCTTGCTCTTCAGAAAATTCTGTAGATTTAGAGAATGTACAAGGTTACTGTCAGATAAAGAAATAAACTGCAGGAAACTCGAGTTGCAAAAGCTGAAGCAACCTGGGACTAATTTATGCCGAGGAATAAATTGCAGTAACAAATCAATTTCAGGAGTGAACCTAGCTTTTAACATGGAAATGGTTGAATGATGTACCTGTTCATTCCCCACAGTACAGGGGAATGTTCCTGTCTTCTTTCTGTTGTTTCACTTTTTTTTACTATTGTTTCTTATTTTACGAATAAGGAGCCTAAGTTCACCTGACATCTAATATTCAATTTTACAGTTGGAAAATAAACGAGATGCTTTCTTTCCACCTTTACATCAATTTTGTACAAATCCAAACAACCCTGTTACTGTAATACGTGGCCTTGCTGGAGCGCTTAAATTAGGTAAGTTTACTTTCTAAGTTTTTTTTTTTACTTTGGAAAAAAACGTATTTGTTTTAAAAAGAAGTCTCTCAGTTCTTAGAAGTGGCTGTTTTATTTCTGTAATGCTGTATTACTTGTGTATTCCAAGTAGTTAGGGTAATGTGTCATTTCTCAGTTTGCTGTTGTTTCTAATCTTGATCATCTCCACAGAAAAACCCCTAAAAATCCAACAGATTTTGTTGAGCACAGAGAGGAGCTGAGATGTGGATATGGAATCTTACAGATAGACTTTCTTCCTACGAGAACTATGGCTGCATGTCTTTGTGCTTAGATTTGATGATATATATCTGACTGTGTGCAATATTTTGAACTCTGTAGATAGCAAAATTATTATTGCTGGTAGGAAATGTGTTATATGATGGAAATGCATTCATAAAACTGTAGTCTGAAAAATACTTTATTGGTAATAGATTTAAACATTGTTTGCAGATTTGTTTACAGAAGTCATGTAAAATGTTTCTTAGAATATGGTCCATACAGTAGCTGCCAAGTTTTTTCTAAGCATCTACTGTTGTGTGCAGAAAAGCTTTTTGAGTATTATTCGTGTGTGTTAATTCTTAACCTACAGGTTGGCTGTGTTATGAAGGCTAAAGGGAAAAAATGCTTTAGTTTAAACCTTTAGGTAACTTCAGGTATTAATGTCTTCTTTTCTTGAAACTTTTTATTGTATTTTTGCTGTCACTTATGAATTTCATTCCTATTTATTAGATCTAGGACTCTTCTCTACTAAGACATTGGTAGAAGCAAATAATGAACACATAGTAGAAGTGAGGACACAGCTACTGCAGCCAGCAGATGAAAACTGGGACCCCACTGGAACAAAGAAAATCTGGCGTTGTGAAAGCAGTAGATCTCATACAACAATTGCTAAATATGCACAGTACCAGGCCTCCTCATTCCAGGAGTCTTTAAGGGTAAGTCCATTGTTATTATTTAGGATATAATCTACAAACTGTATACTAACTCTGGAACCAATTAGCAATGGCTGTTGAAAACAAACAGAAGCTTTTTAAGGAAAAGGAGACATCTCCATGAGCATGAAGAGCACAGATAAATTTACAAAATCTGTTTTGAATAGAGGGTCAAATAGTATATAGGGTGTTCCTCCCAAATGCTTGATGTAAAACTTAATTTTCTTAATGCAAAACTGGCTATTACATACTGTAAAAGCTTTTTAGCTTAAGCTTTCATATAATACTGTCAAAATTCATGTTAAAACTTAAGAGAGAGAACTTAAGATGCCTTTTTTTAACTTGTATTGCTTCTAATTTCACATACTCTTTGAAATCAAATTTCTTTGTTCTTCATGGTATCCTGAATTAATTTGGATGTGGTTTATTAGAAGTTTGCACTCATACTTGTCTTTTGAGCACAACAGTTTAAAATATTAAAATAATATTTTTTTCTCCAGAAAAGTGGCTGATGCTTTCCATACTTGCTATTGTTAGGTTCCAAACATAATAGTTTCTATTTAGTTTAGAAGTTTGAAATGTTATTTTATTGGTATTACTTTTTAATATTTTTGCTGAATTAGTGAGCACATCCTTGGAATTAGCTATGGGCACTTCTCAGAGGCTTATGTTATCTGCTGTTATAAAAAGATTAGGCTAAGGTGGGACTAAGATAAAAAGATGCTCTTGACCAGTTAATTAGAAAATAGGGAAAACACCAATGTGGGGAATTGACTGTTGCAGTTTTCAGCAATGGTTTCAGTAAGAAAGGAAAAAGAAATTCTATATTTAAACTTCATGCTTTAGAGGAAAGGATTAAAAATGAATCAGTACTTGAAGAAAAGAGAAGGGAAGGTAGTCACAAGGTTTTGAGTGAGACTGATACAGCATGAGGGAAAGAAACAGGAATACCGTTGGGAAGCAGAGAGCACTGAAGTTGTCAAGAGCTTGGGACATAAATGGGTTTTTTCTTCCTCTGCAGTGGTAATAAATTTAAGTAGGATATCAACTGAAGTTTTCTGGTGCCCCTTGAACAGTTGCACCAGCATGGTATTCTTGTACATCGTTCCAGAGGGACTGGAGAACATTATATATATATAATGTTCCAGTGAAGTACATGTTCAATAACGTACATAATTGATCATATACCAGCTTGTCAGCAG